>NC_061511.1:183810735-183842992 GCF_022539505.1 Lolium rigidum | reverse complement strand
CCCCACACGGGTATGCACTGTTGTTTTGTACATGTATGTGGAAAACACCCATACAACAGTTGACCCCACGCAAAAATCTGGACCAAGCAGAACCTGACTTCACCCAGGATCACATACTGCCCGGTTCTGAAAGTCCACTCTCGACTTTCGAGAGCCTATGTATGTTCGGATAGGGGTAAATTATAAACATGTCTGAACCTACAATTTGTTCATTCAACATATATGTAACTTGTATTTTTTTTTTTGTCTTGAAAGTTTATTTTGGAGGTCAATCTCCTCGTCTTAAATTTTATTACGGTAATGGGATCCAAAAATGTCTAACTAGGAAGGTGAGTGAGTGGGGTGAGAGAGTGGAAGGACCAGATGTTGCCTATAGGGGGTGAATATGCTTTTTAAAAATAATTATGAATTTTTCATGTAAGAATGCGGAATTAAACTAACGTTTACTTTACAAGCACGAAAACTATATAAGCTAGGTTCAACTAAGTGCAACACCAACAACTAGACCTAAGCAAGATAGGCACAAGATATTCGTAACACAAGTGATAAGCTAGATATAAGTAATTCAAGCATGATTATAAAAAAAGTAAACTCGGGTAGAGAGATAACCGAGACACGCGGATACGTCGGAGAGTTGCGGGCCACCACGAAGGTCCCCCAAACGCCACAAAGGCTCACCTTCTTCTCCAAGCCAATTACAAGAAGGACAAAGACCTTTCCTTTATGGCTAGCTTTTCGTCCACTCTGGAGATGGCAAGCTTGACAACCACTTCACAAGCTCCGCGAAGGAGAAGACCAGGCCTCCTCTAAGGTTACATTGCCCTTACGTGTGTTTTTGGTAATTAATAACAATCCTTATAGACTAATGTTTTTATTGAGTTTATATGAAGAAATATTAAATAGGTATTTTTGTAGGGAAATCCATATGGTAGATTCAAGTGTGGATGCCATGAAGATAAACATATAACTTGGGTGTTGGCATCAAGATCATCGATTTCAAGAGGAAAATATTACATGATCAATATCTTGAGAGTTTGATTTTAAGAGAAGAATTGAAGATATGGCTCTATGCTGGTGTCATGATGGTCCCATGAGTTGAGCTATGGTTGACTAAGGTTTGGAGCATGCAATCAAATGAAGAGTTGTTTATGTGACTCAAGATATTATGATAGAGCATGATGAGATACAAGGTTGACCAAGACTAAGACTAAAAATTGAATGCAAGTTGGTCAACACATGAAGAATAAATATTGTACCACTTTGGATCTAGTGATCTTGTGGTTGGGTAAGATTTTGTCAATTATGTTTTGTGAAGTAACCCGTCATATGTGTGTTTCTGTTGTCCATGTGGTTAGATATCTCTAGAACTTATGCTTGAAGCTTGCTGTCCATTCGGTGATAATGGACATGTCAAGATGTGCTTCAATGAAGTTTTCCCACAGTGGTGTATGCGGGAGCAATTATGGGCCTTCACAAAGTAACAATGATCATGTGGTGCATTCCGTCTTGAATGAAGCATGAAGAGTCATCATCAAGATAAAGCGTGATGTACAAGGCAAAGGTATGGCCTTGGTAGGTTTTCCTTTTACCGGTCTCAAGGTGGTTGTTGGGAGACCGGGTTATAGGATAGATAGCCACACTATCAAGAGGGGATCTCGGTTGGGTAACTTGATTGCATCGTCTTAGGAAGCTCAATCCTTCCCATCCCTATATTATTGTTGCTTGTTGGTCTTTCTCTGTGTGACATTCTTGAACTTTAGTTCTTTTGAAACAACTACAGTTTGAGGGGTTTTAGCAATTTCGGCGCAGAAACCGATTGTGCCGGTTTCCCTGCCAGAATTTCTCGGGGTCGCCGGACTGCTTCGGTTTGTGCCAAAAGGCACAACATTACGCAGTTTAGGTGAAACCGGAATTATTCTGGCGGCCCGGTTTGAAATCAACGAGTAAACCGTGTGTTGGTTTGAAACTCTATGCGCTGTTAGATTCTGGCATAGATTTCGGCATGACGATTTGTGCGATAGTCCAGTCTGGCGCCGCCGGTTTGGGTCACAAGAATTCTCCAAACGGCTAGTTTTCTCCCTTAGACTATAAATAGCCCTTCTTCCTCCTTGAGGAGGTACAGTCTCTCAAACTTCATTGTTGAACCGGAAAATCTTGCTTCCTCTTCATTCCCTCATGTGATTCTTGCATCTTCTCCAGGGATTAAGAAGAGGAGATCTAGATCTACAATCTCCACCAATCAATTAATCCTCTAAGTGAGGGGAGCTCCTAGGATCTAGATCTTAAAGTCATTTTTTGATGTTATCCATAGTTCTTCCTCTCTAGTTCCTCCTTAATTTTTTTGCATCCTTGCATAAGTGTTGAGAGCTCCATTACGATTAGTTTGAGTGAGAGACTATGAGCTTGTTACTCTTGGAGGGTGACCTCCTAGTTTTCTTGGTGGTTGGTGCTCCAGTGACCTGTTCGTGGAAGATTGTGAAGAGGCCCGAGCTTATCCTTCGTGGAGCTTGTGAAGTGATTGTTGTGCCATGACGGAAAGGCCTCTGTCCATCGTGGTATTGGCTTGGAGAAGAAGGTGAGCCTTCGTGGCGTCTGGGAGATCTTCGTGGTAGCCCGCATCTATCCAACGTATCTACGTCACTTCTTGCGAGGGAACCTGGAATACATCTTAGTCTCCGCGTGACTCGGTGATCTCTATACTCGAGTTTACTTTCCTTGTGATAGTCATCGAGCGTGAAGTATGTACCTCTAACTTGCTATCACTTGTGTTTCATATATTTTGTGCCTATCTTACTTAGCTTAAGTTGTTGTTTTTGCACTTAGTTGAGCCTAGCAGAATTAGGTTTTGTGCCTTTAAAATAAATATTCATTCAATTCCACATTCTTACAAGCCAAATTTGTAATAGTTTTAAAATGCCTATTCACCCCTCCCTCTAGGCGACATCTCGTCCTTTCACCTCTTCACAATCTTCCACAAAGAGGTCATCGAAGCACCAACCGCCAAGCCAACTAGGAGGTCACCCTCCAAGAGTAACAAGCTCAAGGTCTCTCACTCAAACAAATCGTAATTGATAGATCAACACTATGCAACGATGCAAAGTAAGAACACCCTAGGTGTTCAAATCCTTCACACTCAAATTGCACCAAAGCAACAAGTGTTGGGGAGGAATTAAAGAGGAAGAAAAATGGTGGAGGTCAAGCAAAGACTCCAAGATCTAGATCACAAGGGTTCCCCTCACTTAGAGGGGGGATGGATTGGTGGAGTTTGCAGATCTAGGTCTCCTCTTTCAGAACCCTCGAAAAGATGCAAGAATCATAGCAGGAAAGGTAGAGGAAACAAACTCAAAGGGTTCAATAATGGTGGTATAAAGATGCTCAAGAACCCTTAGAAAATGTTGGGGAAGAATCCCCTTTCACCCCTGGGGGCGGATTCTTCGGATCACATTTTATGTTGTGGGAGTTCCAAAGTAGTTTGTCCCGATAAACTTGTTGTCATCGCGTCAGCCAGGAGGGAGGTCGGCCAACCTAGCTGCTTCTTTGCAATCGGGGCACACCACTTTATTTGGAATTTGCTGCAGGTGACACTGTCCGTCATTGATTTTTTTCCGCATGTACAACTCAAAACTGACATACCCATCAACCGCAGCGTATCGCATGTTTACATCACGTAATGGCAGCACTCCAAGTGATTGTGGTTGTTACGAGGGAAACATCGTCTTCATGTTGTTGTAAGATGGGTTAATGATGATGGCTGGCAAATCACCCATGTGAGTCATATTGCCATGACCACTGAAATTGATCATATCCTAATGCCAATCCAGTCATGTTCAGAAATTGAAATGCCATATGCGGCAAACGTGACACACTGACACAGTGACGCCTAGTGTCAACAATTGTGAAACAAATTCCTTTTTTTTCAAGGAATTCTCGCAGTGCCAAACACTACTTGTCACTGCTCTTGCATGTGTGCTGGGTGGCATGCAATGCCCTTAGTAAGTTGTGTGCTTGCCTTGGTTGGAACTTGAGCTGAGTCGATCAGCTCGACAGGTTTGATATTACCCCCTGTGGTAATTTATTCTTGATTCTGACTAGTGGCATTTGCCACTTGTTTTTACCTTGATTCTTTTGTGTTTGTGCTTTTGCAAGTTTGCAGGAATTTAGGCTTGGGGATCAAAATCAGAGGAGCTTTTAGTTAGGATTTAGTCTAGGTTTATTTCTATTTAAAATCAACATTGTAAGTTACTTTTTTATTTTTTATTTATATTTTATAATTCCTGGATATTGTAAAGACAATGTATCATTGTGTGATGATCAATAAAGCTCAAGGTTTTTCCTAATGGGCTATTTGTAATTTGAATTCAAATACTCACTTATGTTCTATTATTATTTGAATTCGAATACTCACTTATGTTCTATTATTATTTGAATTCAAATTGTATTTCTATTTCTACAATGATTTCAATATTCATTCATGAGTTTATTCAAATTCAAATTTGAATATGAATTCAAATTCATCTCCCTTTCAAAACCCTAATTTCAAAAGAGGTCATGTCGAAATTTATCGCACTCTCGAAACCCTAAACCCTAATGGTAACGAGAGAGAAACTTTGACCCCCTTAGGTTTTGTGCAATTAAGTGCAAAATTTTTGCAAGTTTTGCGATGCAATGCACATCCCTTTCTAATTCTACCCCGCAATCTTTTGGAAACTTGGGGTGTTACATCCTTCCCTCCTTAAAGAAAATTTCGTCCCGAAGTTGTGGTTGGTGTACCTAAAATCTCCGGATATGCTTTTCTCAAATTCTCCTTTTTTCCCAAGTTACTTCTCTCTCGGAATGTTGTGTATGTGTGCCCTAGATGAGCTGGAAAGTTTTTTCTTTCTCACGCTTTATCGGTATGTAATCATCGGTAGATGTTATGGTTGCCACAATTATATTGTTTGATATATATATATATCCTAGGTTTAATTAGCCAAAAGAAAGTGGAACCATGTTTTTGGGAATAATCGTAGAAGTATCACATTGTTGAGCAAAGCAAGATAAAACTACGATCCCATATTCTCCATAAAACAAAACATAATATCTTGGGCAACTTTGTTAACAAAGCCAAACATGCAGTATCTTTGGTCGATCCACCATAACTGGCTGAGCAGGGAGCCCACGCATATCTTTATCATGGCTAATATTGAGTTTCACATAAGAAATCCATCTTCATTTCTTCTTCTTGATCATATCACATATATATCTTCAAATTGATGGTCTTGATGTCAATACACAAGGTACGTATATCTTTATCTTCATGGCATCCATACTTGAATCCAACACATGAAATACAAGTAGTACCTATGGAGTATTCCTTCATATAAACTCAATGAAAACATTAGTCCATAGGGGTTGTCATTAATTACCAAAACCACACATAGGGGCAATGTACCCTTACACCACATCGGTGAGTGCTCACTCCACAATGATACCCTGGTTGCGACACGTGCACTGGCATCTCACTTCGAGCCCGATGGTCCGTCCCACGGTGCCTTCACCATGGGGGCGGATTCTTCGGATCACATTTTATGTTATGGGAGTTGCAAAAAGATACCCATTTGCAGTAGTTTGTCCTAACAAACTTGTTGTCGTCGCGTTAGCTAGGAGGGTCGCAGCGTACTGCAGGCTTACATCAGGCAACGACAACCACTCCCAGCGATTTTCGGTGTTACAAGAGAACGCCGTCTTCATGTCGTTGTACGATGGGTTAATGATGATGGCTGCTAAATCACCCATGCCCGTCCTATTGCGATGACCACTGGAATTGATCATATCCTGAATGCCAATTCACTTATGTTCAGGAATTGTAATGCCATGTGCAGCAAACCTGAAAGAGTCAGCCCTACTGTTAATAATTGTGAAACAAATTTTTTATTTTCAAGGAATTCTCGCAGCGCCAAACAATATAGAAAATATATATGTATGCTGAAAATATATATATTTGCCAAGAAGAGGCGGAACCATGTTTTTGGGAATAATACTACTCCAGTAGTATCACATTGTTGGGCAAAGCAAGATGAAAACCAGAGATGAATATCGTCATCCCAGACCTGATTGATCCCAAATTCTCGCTGAAAAAAAAACATAATATCTTGTGCAACATTGTTAACAAAGCCAAAGCATGCAGTATCTTGGGTCGATCGATCCACCATAACTGGCTGAGCAGGGAGCCCACGCATAGATGATCGATGCAGTACCGCACAGCGTCGCCATGGCAGGCAAACAGCAGCGGCATATCTCCACCGCACAACACACCATCCACGTACGTACACCCTACTACTATCATCTTGGTGCACCTAACAGTTCGTCCCCTTCTCCAGGCTAAAAGAAAACTGCCAAAACGGCAATAAAGGCAACGCAAAAACAAAGAAAAAAGAGACCCCGAATTTCTCACCACGGCAGGCCGCAGATCCATCCAAACCTCGCGAAACCGTCCAAAACTTAAAATAAGCAGAAAAAAAACCAGGAGGGAGGAGAGAGAGAAAATAAATAAGTACAGTACTAAAATACTAGCTAGGGAAGTGGGGGTTGGGGAGGGCTTGGGGCCCACCCCGCGCGAGCGAGTTTTACTTTTCGAGCCGCCCGGTTTTGTCGTCTCCTCCGTCCTCCTCCTTCCGGCCTCCCCTATTACCTCCCGTCCTCGCGCTCGTCTCGTCCTATTCCCCAGTTCGTCCTCCGTCCCTCTGCTTCACGCCACAGCTCACCGCGCCCGCCGCCCTCTTAAGCCCCCCCTCCGCCTCCTCGTACTCTCGCTCTCACCACCTCAC
Organism: Lolium rigidum; assembly: GCF_022539505.1. NCBI lineage: Eukaryota > Viridiplantae > Streptophyta > Magnoliopsida > Poales > Poaceae > Lolium > Lolium rigidum. Next base: position 183,836,186 of record NC_061511.1, on the reverse strand, counting down.
TGCTCCTGCTTGCTTCGCTTCTCCGAGACCTGATTGGTTGGCGCCGGATTCGGAGTGCCCCGGAGGAGATCGGCGGCGGCGGCTGGGGTTCCTGCAGGACTCGGTACCCGGGATCCTGCGCCGCGGTTCTTGGCTTTGCTGGAGGCCCATGCCCTGAGCGAGGCGGCAGGCTCTGTTCCCCGGGGAGATCTTGCAGCAGTAGCAGCTGAGGAGGAGCAGGAGAGAAGACCCAATCCATCCGGCGCCGACATGGCCGGCAGCGACGAGGTCAACCGCAACGAGTGCAAGGTCCGTCGCCCCTCCCCCCTTGTTTGGCGCTTCCTGCGCCGGTTTGGGGGCACTAGCGCAGCATGTGTCTCCTCCGTCCTTTGCTGTTTGGGTTCTCGTTTTTGGGTCTTCTTCCTTCCTTCCTTCCTTCCAGCGTGTGGTGTGGTGTGGGTGTGGGCACCCCGCCGCGCGATTCTTGATTTGTCGCCGCCGCTTTACTTACGATTCCGTGGAGGAGGGCCTGCGCTGCGGCTGCGATTTCTCGCTCCGTCGCTGCCTTTGTTTCCCCTTTGGGCTCAATCCCAATTTTATTCCCCGACGCCTTGCCTCGGTTGTTTTAGGGATGGGGGAGGCTACTAATACAGCTACCAAACAAGAAACAAATCAGTCATCCACATCCATATCCATCCGTGCCCTGCAGCGAGCGAGCTCGCGCGCCCCCAAAGCTTGCATCTTTTCTAGCTAGCGGCGGCCGGAACATGGCGCCTCGCATTGCGCTGTTGTCCGAACCGCGAAACAGCAGAGAAATAGGAGGCGCTTGCGGGGGAGCGCCGAGTGATTGTGCTTTTTTTGTTCGGACTTTTTTGTTGTTGTTGCTGGTGCTTGCTGATTGGCGGTGGTGGTCTCACTCCCTCACTGTTGCTGTTCTCGCTTTGTCGTGCAGACGGTGGTGCCGCTCAACACCTGGGTGCTCATCTCCAACTTCAAGGTCGCCTACAACATGCTCCGCCGCCCCGACGGCACCTTCGACCGCGACCTGGCCGAGTACCTGGACCGCCGGACGCCGGCCAACGCGCACCCCACCGAGGGCGTCGCATCCTTCGACCACGTCATCGACAACTCCGTCGGCCTCGGCGTGCGCATCTACCGCGCCGTCGCCCCCGCCCCCGTCCCCGCCAACGGGGCGGTCGGTGCCGCCGCGGCCACCCTGCCCATCCTGGAGTTCCTCACGGGCGCGCCGTCCGCGGACCCGCTCCCCGTGATCATCTTCTTCCACGGCGGCAGCTTCGCGCACTCCTCCTCCAGCACGCTCATCTACGACCACCTCTGCCGCCGCCTCGTCAAGCTCAGCAAGGGCGTCGTCATCTCCGTCGACTACCGCCGCGCGCCGGAGCACCGCTACCCGTGCGCCTACGACGACGGCTGGACGGCGCTCAAGTGGGCGCTGGCGCAGCCGTGCCTGCGCAGCGGCGCCGACGCGCGCCTCCGCGTCTTCCTGTCCGGGGACAGCTCGGGCGGCAACATCGCGCACCACGTCGCCGCCCGCGCCGCCGGCGAAGGCATCAAGATATACGGCAACATCCTGCTCAACGCCATGTTCGGCGGCACCGAGCGCGCCGAGTCGGAGCGGCGGCTGGACGGCAAGTACTTCGTGACCATCCAGGACAGGGACTGGTACTGGAAGGCGTACCTGCCGGAGGACGCGGACCGCGACCACCCGGCCTGCAACCCCTTCGGCCCCAACGGGCGGCGCCTCAAGGGCCTGCCCTTCACCAAGAGCCTCATCATCGTGTCCGGGCTCGACCTCACCTGCGACCGGCAGCTCGCCTACGCCGACGAACTCCGGGAGGACGGCCACGACGTCAAGGTGGTGCACCGCGAGAAGGCCACCATAGGCTTCTACCTGCTGTCCAACACCGACCACTACCACGAGGTCATGGAGGAGATCACCGACTTCCTCCAAGCTAACCTCATCTAGTACATACACTTCTGGTTGTCCCGATGCAATCAATCCATCCATCCATCAAATACTACTACTTCTACTCTACTGCTCTACTACTGCCTATAGGAACAAGAAGCTGAATCAATGGTAAGCTTGACTTATAGTACGTCTCTCTTATACTAGTACCGCCTAGCTGGGGATCATCTTGGAGCCCGGCAATGGCTCGCCGCGCTGTCTTTTGGCAAAGTGATCACACGCTCCAAACTGATGAATCCCCATGACTGTCTGATGATGATAAACAACTCGATGGCCTCGGGCCATCCATGGCCTTCGTCCCACTAATTGTTCTTGCTATCCATACATGTTTTGCCTGTGGCCAGTGCCTTCCCTCCGTCGTGTATCCGCATTTGACAAATCGGTTGATGGAGAGGAGCATATTATTTCGCCTTCATCTTCCTCCGCACCAGCAGCTGCTGGCTGCATCCTATGTCTATCTATCAGTGAGGAGATTGCCGTCTAACTATGTGTACAGCGATTGATCATCTACGATGGAGGAGGGTCTTTTGTTTGTTTGTTTGTTGCTGTTGATGTGGTAGCAGCTGCTTCTTTCAGCTACGGATTGGACGGTGCGAGCTCTCGGCTCTCACCCGGACCCGATCCGTGTCCTACTACCCATATGTGGTGATGCTCCAAGTCCAGTCTAGCCTAACTTTCTCGTCCCTTTTTCCATGTAATTCTGATGAGATCCTCCTGTACTGTCTGTATACACATTTCTCAACTGCCGATGCTGTAACCGCGTCTAGTGCTACTACTTTGATCAATATCCCTCTGTTTCTTTTTTTTCCCCATCCGCTTTGGTGTCGGTGAATGTAAAAGATGATTGCGCGCAGATGGCAGCGGTTTATCGCTTTCTTCAATTTGAGCATTGCGGAAAGCTTGATTAGGACTACTGTATTAGTAGTGGTACTCATTCAGTAGTACTGCTGGTTCAGTGGCCTGAGCTGATGATAATAACTGATTTGTCGTTTCCTCCACGGTAGCACGTGGCGAAACCTCCCTTGTACGGGCAGCTAATTCTGTGACGGGCGTACTTGGGTCCTGCGATGGGAGGGTGATTTGTCGCGTCCCCGCTCGTCTTACCGGATTTATCCCGTTATAATTGTGGATTTCGCTCAAACCTTTTTTTTTAGATAAAAGGCATGGACTGCCCGACTTTAAATTAATAAAGCCCTCAGGTTCAACAGGATTCAGAGATACATGCTGCGGCACTACAGCTTCGGCCAAGATAAAAGCAACAACGAACGCCACGCAGGCGGGAAAGCACAAAGGCTACAAGAACAGCATCATGCGTCTTGATCGGGTCTTCTAGGGCTAGTTGCGTCGTGCAGCCGCTTTAGTTCTGCCACCGCGTGCTCGAGCCAGGGACGATCCAGGGGCCTTGCTAGCGGCAACCACATCTGAAGAAACAGCATAGTTTTGAAAATAATGTTAGCTGGGTGTTTCATGAATTTTGACTCAATGGTCATCTTGTTTCTAAAAAGCCAAAGAGCCCAGGATTGAGCAATGAACAGACAGCCACACACATCGTCTAAATCTACCCGACGGACTAGAGACGATAGCGAAAAGCTGGGCAAAATTAGCGGGGCACCAGTGCACGGTCCAGCCAGGTTGGCGGGTAACGCTCCGGGCAAACACTGTCGGCGAGCACGTGAAGAAAATATGCGACTCATCTTCCGGTCTACCACACAGCTTGCAACATCCATTGCCAGGCCCCTGCCTGGAAGCAATGTTGATGGCTGTGGGAAGCTTGCCGAGCACAAGCTGCCAAGAAAAGATCTTGTTTTTAAGCGGGATCCGGGCCGACCACACATCTCGGAAATGAGCAACAGACGCCCCTTGGGCCAACTTCAGGTACATGGATCGAACCGAGAAACACCCAGAGGGTTCTAGGGACCAAGACACCCCATCTTGGCCCTGGGTAAGGATGGTTTGCTCGATGATGCCTCTCGCACTGCCGCCAATCTAGCACCCCCGAGGGTCGAGGGATCTCCGGAAGGAGATAGAGCCCCTAGCCCCACACACACGAGCCACCGTGCACATCCGAGCGTTGGCAATCGCCGAACGGGTTGGGGAATCTATCTTTAAGCGCGGAATCGCCGGACCATTTGTCCATCCAGAACATCGTTCGCCTCCCGTCGCGGATACTGTACTTAGCTCCGAGCTTGAAAAGGTGCTTGATCTTGTGAAGGCTACGCCAGAACTGGGAACCCCCTTGTCCCGTTCCCTCAAAAATGTTGTTAGCCGAGACGTATTTCGCTCTGATGATCTGGGCCCAAATAGGGTTATCTGGTTGAAAAAGCTTCCAAACCCACTTAAGCATCAGCGCCCAATTCATTTTTTTGGAGTTAAGGAGCCCCAGCCCTCCGCACTCCTTGGGTCTGCACACAGCCGGCCAGTTGACCAAGTGGTAACGCCTCTTAGGCCCCGTGCCCTCCCAGTAGAACCTGGCACGGTGATTTCGCTCAAACCTGAGTCTATGACTCTTTATATTTTCGAAATATAGTACAGCCTTGCACACGTTTACAAAAACACTTACATACACGATGCATGCATGGCATACCCTATGAGCACCTCCAAAAGACTGAGTCAAAAACTGATCCAGCGGATCTTGATACTAACGAAGTCATTCCAGCTGGATCACTCTCGACAGAAACACAGTCTTCTGTTAAACCTAGGGTTAAAATTCTAATGGTTAAAATGCCACTATCCGTCTAGCCATCTAACAAAGGTTGTCTCTCGAGTCTCCGCCTCCCTGATCACTCTGCGATGGCTGGTGCTGGTATGAATGTATGTGGCATTATTCTGCTCTCCGTGCATTTCATGCAAGCATTGCACAGGAGGTCATTGCTTGCCCATCTATTTCCGGCGACCCGTGGAAGACAGGTGTACGGGATGAGCTGAAACCAGAGACAGACAAAGAGCTGCAGCTATGGCCCCCCGTTAGATCCAAAGAATCGACAGCTAGCTGCGCCAATATGCAGAGCAGCAAACCATATCCGCGTTGCACAATGTGTCACGGCCATCTATCAAAACCACTACACCAAAACGCAAACCATTCATTTCTCATGGTTGAATTCACTTAGAGCATCTCCACTCGCCGGCCTAGCACCCCCTCTCCGGACCGATTTCTATCGTGGAATGAAGTAAATTTTCCTAGGTGCGCCCCCAACAGGCCATAAATCACCGGATCGGGCCATACTTTCATCTGGCGATCGCAGACCGAACCTAACGCATCGTGGAGCGACGGATAGAGAGAAAGGCGCGTGGGCCCCACGTCTGTCGGTGGCACAACACATATTCCCCACAAAGATTCCATCGTGCTGCACATACCACCTATCCCCGTGTCGCCGCCATCTCGATGTCGACACCACCCCTATCCTCTCTATCGCGTACACGCCGGTAGAAAGCCCTCACCCACTCCTAGCTACTGCCAAGTTCGCCGTCGTGCATCACCATCACTGTTGGAGGAGGAAAACGGCGTTGCTGCCGAAAATGAAGAGCACAATGATGACCCTCGCGTCCCTGGCCAGCCTATACGCCGAGCAAAACTCAAAGCCGCGGCGTGGCAGCTCTGCGCCGGGACGCCACAAGGCCAAGGCGAGGCATCGCCTGGAGGGGTTCATCATGCTGTTGATGACACTTGCCAAGGGATTCCCTTGACGGAGTGTCTTGATTATTTCCTCGACAACGATGCCAGAAAATAGTCTTGATGAGGTTGGGACTCCAAGTGCAGAGTGTTGTGTCAGCAGAGTATTTTTTCCACAAGGGTGACTCGAGGTTTATATTGAAATCTCGGGTAATTGAGTATAGAGTTATCTCCCCCTCTCTTCTTCTAGCAATCTTGCAAAATAAAACAAAGCCTTGTGTGTCCAACTCCACCGTGTGGTTGTCAAGCACAAGGTTTCGTATTAGTAATAGTAAATTAAGTAGTAACACAAGTAAAATAAACTAGACAAGTAAAGTAAAGTAAGTAAAAACAGTAAAAGGATGATTGGGTTTGGGTTTTGTGTGCAATTAAGAAAACTAATTATTTTCCTATTTTTGGATTAAAATAATGAAAATATAAAGTAACATAAATGCAATGGAAAGATGTTTCTTATGATTAAAATTGGACCGCGATTCATGGGTTCAATTGTCTACTCTTTCTTTAAAGTTGTAGATCACGTCCTAACATAGAGACGATGCAACATATCTCTCTTATACTCCACAAGAAAGGAAAAACTCCGTGCAATCTTGTATTACGAATTAACATAGCATAGCCGTACTTTGACATGGTGGTTGAATATCAAATATGCTTCCATGACCAAACAAGACCATCACTTTTGTCACGTGATGAACATAACACATGCATTCACTTTATCCCTAATGAGATAGCAAAAGAAAAGACAAAGACATAATAGATCATGAATTTGTTGTCAATAGTCAATCACTAAAACCATGCTAGTCCAACTAACACACTAGAAGTTGGATCAATACTTAAGAACGGGGTACATAATATGCATCTATTGATACATTTTGCACAAAGTATAGTCAAATATCATAGCAAAATATCATAGAATAGAGATCCACCATATATGAATTACATATATGGCCATAATCATCTTGGGCAACTCATATGGTACTAAGATCTATGAAGAACACGAGAGAAATAGATAAGGCTACTGCCACAAACCCGTAGTCTAGAGGTGGAATACTCCCCCTTGATCATGGTGTTGATGAGGAAGACGTTGAAGAAGGTGGAGATCCCTCCAGCGGCGGTTCAAGTGGAGTTTCCCCCTCCAATCTCCGCTGCAGCAGCCACCATTTTCGTGTTTCTGTGTTTCTGAGGCGTTCTCCTCCAGAGAACCCTCGGGGGTCATATATATAGTGGTTTTAGGTCAAAAGAAGTCGGTTCACGAAAGAATCAAGTGAATCATATGATCGGCGGCGAAGATAGGGTGGTTGGCGCGCCCTCTGCTGGGCGCGCCACCTGGTCTCTTTTGGGCCTCAGGCCCCTCTAGGTCTGGTCCAAGAGTCCATGTTGGTTCTCTTGATGCAGAAACGACGTCCCCGAAATCATAACTCGAGTTGACTCCATATAGATCTCTAAAAGTGACCTATACACAAAATAGGGTTTCCTGTTATGCAGAGTTATAACCTAAATAAAGGGGATCATTGCTAAATCCCCACAAATTAATATAAAACATGGAAATAACATCATATATGTTGAAAATATGTGGAAACATGTGTTAATAAAGTACATAGTTCATGTATGCACTTTACATGGATGAGCTGTACGCCGATTACTTCGCCGGTAATCTGCTGCACCATGAGCAACATTCCGGCGGCGGTTCAGGATGAGCCAGGAGATCTGTTTGAAGACTGTGTATGCCGTCCGGGACTTGAAACCCTACTTCCGATGCAAACTGGACTGCACCAGCATGATTGGATTTTCCTCGCTACATAAGTGCACGGTCGCCATGAGGTTGCTTGCATATGGAGCTCTGGGCAATAGTGTAAATGACAATTTGTGCATGGCCGAGAGCATCGCCATTGATTGCTTACACAAGTTTTGCAGGGCAATCATAGCAGTGTTTGGGGAACTATACTTGAGATCACCGACTGCTGCAGACACTGAGAGGATCCTTGCAATCAATGCAGCATAAGAATTTCCTGAAATACTTGGTAGCATTGACTGCATGCATTGGAAGTGAAATAAATCTCCATTTGCTTGGGCGGGCATGTACAAAGGCCACAAAGTTGGATGTAGTGTGATACTTGAGGCAGTGGCTACACATGATACCTGGATTTGACACTCATTGTTTGGAATTATTAGCTCAAACAACGACATCAACGTTTTGCAGTGCTCGCCTATCTTTGCCAAGCATGTTGATGACCATTCTCTCCCGGTGAACTATGAGATCAATGGGCGCCACTACAACACGGGATACTACCTTGCCGATGACATCTATCCTACATGGTCAACATTTGTGAAGACGATCTCAAACCCTTAGCTGCCAAAGGAAGTGTGATTTGCCAAGGAGAAAGAACCTACCAGGAAGGACGTCGAGCGAGCATTTGGTATCCTCTAGCAGAGATTTGCAGTTGTCCGGTTCCCATCTATGACTTGATCGAGGATCAGATGTGGGAGGTGATGAACTATTGTGTGATACTGCATAACATGATCATAGAGAATGGGCAGAAACATCCAGTTCCTGAGATCGGGTTGCTTCAGCCGTATCACCGACATGGTCCTCTTGCAGAGCTTGATGGTCAGGTGCCAGCATCATGGGCTTCCGTCCTAGCTATGCGCTAGGAGATCCGAGACTCACGTGTGAACCAAGAGCTGCAGGATGATCTGGTCGACCACCTATGGGCTCGCAGGGTGCAACAATAGTTGATGCACCATGATTTGTTGTGCTTTTAGTGTTGTCTTGATGTTGTGTTTGTTGAACTTTTGTTTTGTTGAAATAATGCCAAAACTCGGCGAACAATATCATAATTTTTTATGTTTTGTCTTGTGTAGTGAAATTGTGCCAAATTTTGGCTGAAAATTGGCTGATTTTGGCCGAATTCGCTCGGGCTTTGGAATCTGGGACTCCTCAGGCCAAAAATTACATCTATCCGGTGCATCTCCACTTGTGGGTGCTAAATAGATTCCTAGGATGTCCAACACGGATCTTAAAGCACCCTGACCAAAGGCGAACGTCCGAATCGACAGTTTCAGTAGAGGCTTCCCTATCCTGTTTTCGCCCACTTTTCTTGAACCCTTCCACATATCCCTTCTAATCAACACAACCATGTTTCAAATCAAAATAAGTTGCACATGAAAAATAGGTGCATCGATGATATGATTCGCAAATGCTTTGCTGATTAAATTTTCTTTGCAGGGTAGCTTGACCTCCTCATTAAGTACAACTCTCATGCTATAAGTTTTTGTTTTGTTTAGATGGATGTAGATAGATAGTGTGCAAATCGCTTGTATATTGTAACTTGGGCACATGTGGGCGTTCATTTGGGTCAAACTCTCAGTTGCCTCTCTTGATCATCTAATTCACCGGCCCACTATTTTGTCATCGTGTTTATCAACCTCTCACTTACCCTGTTGATCATCTAGTTTAGTGTTGCCCAACCTCTCACTTGCCTTTTTGATAATCTAGTACCTTATGGGAATGGTATATGTAGAAGTGGATGGATGATGGTGGAAATCCATTGTGATAACCGTCGTGGTCACCATAGTCGGCAGAGGCATGGTGGTATTTCCACACACCGCCGTGGTAGGTTTTATGCCGGCTTCGTCGGTGGCGGCGTGGTTGTGGTAGGTGAGATGTGGTAATCCATGATTTAACCGCCACGGCCACCATCGTCCGTGGCGGCATTGTTGGTATTTTCTTACGTCTTCATGGTAGGCCTTGTGCCTAGGTTCGTGGATGGTGGCTCGTGGTGATGGTTATGGTAGGAGAGAGGTGAAAGGTAAGGTCACCATGTAGAGAAGAGGTGAGACTATAGTTGTGCTCATATGCAACCAAAAAGACTGAGACTTGCATCTCTGCTATGCCAAAAAGTATTTCATGGGCTACCAAACGAAGTGAAAACATGACTGATTTAAACGGGCTATGACCCAGAGTTACCCTCTCGGAGCTTAAAAAATGCCCAGCCTACTAGACACACCCCTAATACGTAGACCTAATGGCGTCTATACCAATGTTCCCATGTAGTGTCTGGCAACTACGCTGTCGGACAAGCGTTTTGAGGGTGCCGACATATCCGTCGGAGGTTTGAGGCGAGATGCCCACACGGGCAACCCCAATAATAGCGGCCCAATATGTTTTTCTTTCAATTTCTAAAAGAATACAATATTTTGAATAAAACTTTCGATACCAACTAGTCTCACAAAACTATTTAAACAATATTACATTTAGATTTAGACAAATGCTTGGTTTTGTTAACATACATGCTCAATAGGATCCAATTGAAAACATTTGTATTCATTTTTTTCGAAAATCAAACAACATGTATTTCACCCTCTTCTTCTCCCACCCATTGATCTTGTTCATGTTGTGCATGTGGCCGACACAAGCGACTGCCTTCCGTCCAATTTGTATCCGCATTTGACAATTTGGTTGATGCAGAGGAGCATATGATTTCGCATTCATCCTCCTCCGCAGCTGCTGGCAGCAGTCTATCAATCTATGAGTGAGGAAATTGACATCTAACGTTACGTGTACAGCGACTGATCGGCGGGGAGGAAGGATGTGCGGAGGAGTCTCTTGTTTGTTGCTGTTGATGTGGCAGTTCATTCTTTCAGCTGCGGCTCTCAGCTCGCACTACCGATCGGTGATGCTTCCAGTCCAGTCTGGGCTAGCAGTACAAATTCTTATTTTACTTTTCTGGTCTCTCTTTCCATGTAATTCTTAGATCCTCTTGGAGTGTGCATATATGGAACATGGGGCTATGTGAACCCACTTTTTGAAAAGTTCCATTTGTGATATCAAAACATGTTTTAAAAATCGAAATACAAAATGATTTCCCAGATGATCTCAAATCTGTGTCCTGGACATGAGTTTCGTGACGAAAAAACTTTTTATTTTGTCTCGGCAAAAAAGTAAAATTTTGCAGGGCTATATAGTAGTATATATGTGACGTATTTTATCTTTTTTAGATTCTGAAATAAAAAAGTGGTTTCTCCGCGAAAACTTTCTACGCACACATGAAACGTGCGTACGTACCCGGATATTTTTATTTCAGAATTTTTTAACATTTGGAAAATGCATTTCCAACTAGAATTCACATGCACCCATATTCAAACCGGACTTTTCCGATCCTCTTGTCTGTATACACATGTTTGAACTGCCGATGTAACGCGTGTAATACTACTTTGATCAATCCCTGTTTGTACTTTTCTCCTCCACTTAGGTGTCGGTGAATGACTGAATGTAAAAGATGATTGCACGCATATGCCTCTGTTTCTCATTGCTTTCTTTAATTTGCACATTGTGCTAAGCTGGATTAGTACTCATTTAGTACTTGTACTACAGTACTGTATTGTATTGTTTCAGTGCTTTGATGCCTAAAGTTAGATTAGTGGTAGGAGTAAGAGCAAGTATAATAAGATCTAATCAGCTAGGTATAAAAGATAAAATATTTTTTCTTTACTTATTTGGAGGAGTGAGAATATAAGAAAGGAGATAAATTGGCTCTCACAGCAAGTACAATAAAATTTAGTAAGCAGGCTATAAGACATAAAATATTATATTCTTACTTAGTTGGATGAGAGAGATTATGTGAGAAAAGGGAAGTCGGCTCTCATGCAAGAGCCGACAATACTACACTTTTATAGTTTAGTATTGTACATGCTAGCTATAATTTGACTATAAATGACGGTGCAAACTACTATAGCCGGTTGATGGCTATACTATTGTTCTTACTCTCATGTAAGAGTCAGCTCTAGCATGTGGTCCTAGGCATTTTGTGAGTGTGAAATGTGGACACATTTTTAGAGTCAACTATTATATATAATGACCATAAGTTAATGGGCATAAGTTGGCTATAAATGACACGAAAACCACTATAGGTGGGTCTCCATGCATAGACCTATTGACCTCTTTTGAGATATTCTAGGAGACGATATAATATCTGGTTAGGAAAGAAATCACGGATTGTAAACCACCTCTCGGGTCGCCTCCGCCCAGGCGATCCTGGAAGCCTCCCATCGCTGCCGCCTAAACTCCCCCGCTCCAAGCCCCGCCAGGCCGCTGCCGCCGCTGATGCCAGCGGTGGTGGTGGCGCCCATCTTGCCAAAGGCGGAGGGCTGGTGAGGGCATGTACGGCCGATCTGTAGGGATTCGTTGCATAGAAAACAAAAATTTTCCTACCGCGAGAACGCAATCCAAGCCAAGATGCAATCTAGAAGACGGGAGCAACGAGGGGATGAACGAGACTCACCCTTGAAGATTTCCAAAGCCTACAAGATGAGGCATTTGTTGCTGCGGTAGATGATCACTTGCCGCTTTCAAAAGCGCGTAGAAGATCTTGACGGTGCCACAATCGGGCAGCACCTCCGTACTCGGTCACACGTTCGGTGTTGATGAAGACGACGTCCTTCTCCCCGTTCCAGCGGGCAGCGGAAGTAGTAGCTCCTCCTTGAATCCGGCAGCACGACGGCGTGGTGGCGGTGGCCATGGAGATCTCCGGCGGAGCTTCGCTAAGCGTTGCGGGAGAGGTGGAGGAGTGGGGCGGCTAGCGTTTGGGGAGAGGGGGTGGCCGGCCACTTAGGGGTGCGGCCAAGCTATGGGCTTGTAGTGGCCGGCCCCCTCCCCTTGCCCCTCATTATATAGGTGGAACCCCCAAGTGTTGGACTACAAGTCTTCGAATAAGACCCCAACCAAAAACCTTCCATGTGTAGGGAAACCTACCCAAGGTGGGATTCCCACCTCAAGTGGGACTCCCACCCTTCCATGAGGGGGGTGGCCGGCCACCTTTGGTGGAGTCCACCTGGGACTCCACCCCTCTAGGGTTGGCCGGCCATGGGAGGTGGAGTCCCTTCGGGACTCCGCCTTCCAAAGTGATTTCTTCCGGACTTTTCTAGAACCTTCCATAAATGCACCGGATCATTTTCAAACTTATAAAATGACTTCCTATATATGAATCTTATTCTCCGGACCATTCCGGAACTTCTCGTGATGTCCGGGATCCCATCCGAGACTTCGAACAAAACTTCAAACTCCATTCCATATTCAAGTTCTACTAATACGACATCAAACCTTAAGTGTGTCACCCTACGGTTCGCGAACTATGTAGACATGGTTGAGAACTCTCTCCGACCAATAACCAATAGCGGGATCTGGAGATCCATAATGGCTCCCACGTATTCAACGATGACTTAGTGATCGAATGAACCATTCACATACGATACCGATTCCCTTTGTCATGCGATATTTTACTTGTCCGAGGTTTGATCATCGGTATCTCTCTATACCTTGTTCAACCTCGTCTCCTGACAAGTACTCTTTACTCGTACCGTGGTATGTGGTCTCTTATGAACTATTCATATGCTTGCAAGCTATTTAGACGACATTCCACCGAGAGGGCCCAAAGTATATCTATCCGTCATCGGGATGGACAAATCCCACTGTTGATCCATATGCCTCAACTCATACTTTCCGGATACTTAATCCCACCTTTATAACCACCCATTTACGCAGTGGCATTTGATGTAATCAAAGTACCTTTCCGGTATAAGTGATTTACATGATCTCATGGTCGAAAGGACTAGGTAACTATGTATCGAAAGCTTATAGCAAATAACTTAATGACGTGATCTTATGCTACGCTTAATTGGGTGTGTCCATTACATCATTCATATAATGATATAACTTTATTATTAATAACATCCAATGTTCATGATTATGAAACTATAATCATCTATTAATCAACAAGCTAGTTAAGAGGCTTACTAGGGACTCATTGTTGTTTACATAACACATATGTATCAATGTTTCGGTTAATACAATTATAGCATGGTATATAAACATTTATCATAAACACAAAGATATATAATAACCACTTTTATTATTGCCTCTTGGGTATATCTCCAACACGATCTCCTCGAGCGGAGGGGTACGACACGATGGACCATGGGCATCTCGTGGAGGAGATGATGGAGAAGAGCGACGGATCGAGACAGCAATGTTGGCTGGCAGCGGCGCGACAACCTTTGATGGAAGATGGGCAGGCTGATTTGGGGCCAAACTGGGCCCAGTGGTGTCTGCCCGGTTGCCTATGGTGTTGCGTGGTGTCTGCCCGGTTGCCTATGGTGTTGCGTGGTGTCTATCGGCCATGTGGCTAGCTGTTCCGTGTTTGAATTTCCGAGTTCGTCTTCTTCTCCGCCGTCGGCCGGTGGCATGGGGGCTGCTTGCGTGGTTGTGAATAAAGGTGGAAGTCCTTGGATTCCTCTCTCTTCATGATGAAGAACTGCATGTCGCCGATCGTCATTGATCTTGGGTGGACTACCGTATTTCGAAAGACTCCGTCGGCGAATTCCAAATGGACGACATGCGTGGAGTTTGCTGGTGCGGATGGTGTTTCGGTCGCGCGCAACCATGTTTATTTCGGACCGTTTGATTTCAAAGGGGGTGTTCTGAAGCTCTATGGTCTGTTGCCATCATGGGGCATCCCTTAGTTCCACGATGAAGTCAGACGCAGAGATTGGTATGGAAGTCGGGAACTCGAGACTAGCAATGGAAGTTTGAGTTATGGGGTTGTAGTTACACATTCTCGATTGGTGATTTGTGACTTAGAGCGGCGAAATTGACAAGTGTGAGCAACAACACATGAGGAATTCAGTGTCTAAAGTGAAAATCTAAGGTCTAACCTTCATTGATTGTTCCTGGCGATAACCTTGTTGAAAATATTGTTTTGTGAGTGCAACCTTTCTCCGGGGTGAAAACCCTACGGTCTTTAATCGGGACAATGATGGTGCTTGTGCAGTGTTTCCTTTTTAGAGGCATCGCTTTTGGAGTTGATGGATTTCTGGTACTGTTTTGGTGGTGTTTGGTCGGATATTATAAGGAATTGGTCCGAGTAGGAGGACTTTGTTATGTAATTAGTTTTCCTTAAGAGTATAGCACGTGGTTTGAGAGTACTGTTGTTTGAGTGATGAATTGAGGTGATTATAATAACTGTTTGTCCTTATCCTCCTTGGTAGTATAGCACGTGGCATCCACCTTGTACGCTCAATTTAGGCAGCCAATTCTGTGACGGTCGTACTTGGGGCCTACCAGTTGTTGCGGACTTGTCTTTCCGCGATGCGAGCTTGATTTGTCGCGTTCCCCTTCGTTGTAGTAAAACGCGTCGAATGGCACGGTGGTTGAGCTCTGGATTTCACCACAATCCTCACTCTCACGCTGATGCTGGCTGTGGTTGAGGCTGGTATGATGAATGGATAGATGTGGCGTTATCTGCACGAGGGATCATTGCTTGCTAGTACCTATTTTGGGCGAGGTAATTGCACGAGAGGTACAAGAACTTGCATCTTATGTGCATTTTCATACAACAACTTCCAAAACATGTTCCACTCATACAACAACTTGTCCAAAATGTGCACCATTCATACAATTGAATGTGGTGGCGACACGTGGCAGTTTAGAGGCGGGAGAGGAAGTTTTGCATCGCAACGTTTGACAAACTGGATAATTACGAAGAGGTCCTCCCACCTCTCTGTATAACGAGCACGCAGAAATCACGCGCACGGACGTAGCCTTCCTTCTTTCTGTTCGTCGTGGGTAGCGAGGACGCAGCCGAGTTCGTCGACGGCGGCGGCGGACATGGCGGACGATCCACGCCGGCGAGAGTGGCGAGAGGAACCTCCGCAGTATGGTACGTCTCGTGGCCGTCCTCGTTTTCTGTTTCTCCTCTTCTTCTCCTTGTTTCTCCTCCACGGCCATGGATTTTCGTGGGGCCGATCTAGCCCTGTGTGGACGATTAGCTGCGCAAAATCAGTGGGAGACGTCGTTGTACTGCTTAGGGATGGGTTTGGGGAAGCTTTTGGTCAAGATGGTAGGTGTTCATGTGAGGCGCCACTGTTGATCGGAAAAGCTGCGATTTTGTGTGATGAACAAGTCAAATCAGCTCGGACCAATGCTTCTATTCCACTGGTTTTTATTGTGTTTGCAACAATGTAGCAGTAATCCATCTAGTTTATGCAGCTTAGGTCCAAATCGAAGCTGCACAAGTTTACTGTTTAACTGTTAACTGAATTTTAACTGCAAATGTAGAGGTGGAAAAGCTGCCATTTTTTATGATGAATAAGTCGAATCAGCTCGGACCAATGCATCTACTCCATTGCTGCTATTCTGTTTGTAACAATGTAGCAGTAATCCATCATGTTTGCTGAAGTTTATGACCAAATGGAAGCTGCACAAGTTAACTGAATTTTAACACTTGCATTTTTAACTGAATTTTGACACTTCCTGCAGATGATCCAGACAGATTTACTTGTTGAGTTTGAGCACAATGGGTTTTTCACGTGGTCTGAAGGAGCATTTGGAGTACATTGGTGGGACTGTGGATTTCTTTGACAATTGCAACACTGATACTTTCTCACTTCTCTGGCTTGTGGATTTTCTTAAGCAAGGAGGGAATGAAATGACAGAGAGAACAAAGTTCTACTGGTGTGTTCCTGGGACTGACATGAGAGATGGATTGTGTCTCATTGATAATGATGGTGACATTCTTGCAATGATGGCAGCTGTTAGAGAGGTGAAGACACTGTCAGTTATGGTTGATCACAACAACTTCTTGCAGGGGCTGAGGACAGATGTTGTGGTGCCAATTCCAAGGAAATACACTGCAGGTGGAGAAGAAACAGAGCAAGAGAAAGAGAATGTTGATGAAGAACCACTGTCATCTGCATGTCTGTCATCATCAGGAGAACCACAAAGTGAGGATGAGGATGATTCTGACACTGACAGTGACTTCTATGACAGTGATTATGATGCTGAAGATGGTGATGATGATCTGTTTGCAGACAACATTGACAAAGATGTTAATGACCACAATGAGTGCACAGACATTGTTGAGTTTGAAGATGATGTTTGGGCTTGACCATGATAATCTGAAACTGAGCAATGAGCAGCAGAAGCTTTTGGAATACATGTTCAAAGCATTCAATCCTGAAGTAGACATGGCAACCCCTGTCTTCAAAGTTGGAATGTTATTTTCTAGCATGGCTGAATTTAGGAAGGCTTTGACAGCTTATGGTGTGAATGAGAGAGTAAAGATTAGGAAGTCAAGGAATGAAGCAACTAGGCTTGATGCTCATTGTGAGGAAGGATGTCCTTGGATGATCAAGGTTTCAGAAGAGAGGAGGGAGGGAGCAGCATTGCAGTGAGCACACTTGTGAGAGGTACTGGGAGTTGAAGTCATTGACAGCTCCTTTCCTTACTCAGATCTTCATTGATGAATTCAGAGATAACCAAAAGCTTGGTTTGAAAGCATTTGCAGCAAAAGTACAAAGGAAATTCAATATGTGCCCAAACAGATTTAAGTTGGGAAGGGCCAGAAAGGCAGCACTTAACATAATCCATGGGGATGAAAAGGAGCAGTTTGCCCTGTTATGTGACTATGGGCGAGGAGTTGAGGAGAGCAAATCCTGGATCAAGATTCTTCACGAGCACCAATCAAATTAAAGAAGGCTGCAGATGATGTTCCCAAAGAGCATCTAGCCACATTGTATTGGTCATATGATGCATGCAAGAGGGGTTTCTTGGAAGGTTGTAGGCCTCGATATGCATAGATGGATGTCACATTAAAACAAGGTACAAAGGAAATTTGTTGACGAGCGGTAGGCATTGATCCAAATGACTCGCATCTATCCTATTGCAATGGGACTAGTAGAAGTTGAATGCACTAGCTCATGGGAATGGTTCCCGACAACACTAAGGGATTATTTAGGGATTACAAACATCGGTCCTTTCACTATTATGAGTGACGGACGGAAGGTATGTCACTATCTACTCAACACTCGGTCCTACTTATTCATGCCTTACATTCTTATTCAGACAAACTAGATGATTGAAACAGCAACAAACTAAATGCCTAGTGCTTTAACCTTTCCTATGATAAACTAGGCCCTTGTCCTTGCCTCTACCAATCTTCAGAGCATCTCTCATCTTCTTCATTCCCTTCTTCAGCCAGCACAACATAACACCAGCCTTCACCTTTTCTTCAAGATTTGGTGACACATGGTACCTTCTTGGCTTGTCTGTTGGTTTTGCTTTGTCTGTTGGAAGTTGGATCACCTGTGTAGTCCTAAAGCTCTCACCTAGCTGCTTCAGTGCAACAGCTGCTTCTTGCTCCTCCCTCAGCCTAGCAGCAGCTTCTTCCTCCTCCCTGCGCCTTGCAGCAGCAGCTTCCCTCTCTTCCAAGGTTCTCCTATGATACACTAGCAAGTGCTTGTCTGCCCTAGCCATGGATGCACTTCTGGACAGAGAGGCATCTCTGGAGCCAAAGGCACCAGTAGAGCCAGTGCTCCTCCTCCAACTACTGGCATTGTCCATCTATGCTTGCATTTCTGCTTCAGTACATGGATGCCATTTATAGGATGCAGCACAATGGCATCAGCACACAAGCTGAACAGAAGGCACACTTGCTGAACACATGTAGACAAGTCATTGAGTTTGATCTGTTCTGTCTAGCCAGAAAAGGGAAAAGAATATTCTCTATTTGTGCATAATTTACTTTTTCAGTCGACCTGCCATATTCTGAAGAATATTCTCTGATTAACATATTCTCTGAATTACAGGGCCTCATCAATGCAGTGAAGAAAGTTTTCCCTGATTCAGAACATAGGCACTGTGCGAGACACATTTACCAGAATTTTCACAAGAAACACAAAGGGCAAACTCTTAAGAATGATCTATGGGCAGTTGCAAGGTCTACAAATATTCCAACTTGGAAAAGAAATATGGAAAAATTGAAAGTGGACAGTGAAGAAGCTTGGGCATGGGTGGAGGAACTGCAGCCAAATACATGGATTAAAGCTTTCTTCAATGATTTCCCAAAATGTGACATGCTTCGAATAATCATTCGAAGTATTTAACGACTACATTCTTGAGGCTAGAGAGTTTCCTGTGCTATCAATGTTGGAAACCATTTTCAGCAAAATCATGCATAGAAATGTGGCAAAGCAAAAAGAGCGAGATACATGGGCTGGTACTATTTGCCCCAAGATAAAGAAAAAAATAGATAAAATGACAGAATGGGCAAAGAATCTAGGAGCATCACATGCTGGAAATGGTGTCTACCATGTCACATCAAATGAATATGAGAAAACCTACAATGTTGACATGGTCAGCAGGCAATGTGATTGCAGGAGATGGCAACTTACGGGGATTCCTTGTCATCATGTAATTGCTTGTTGCGGAGCGAGATAGACTCCAAGTGGACAAGCTTGTGCATAGCTGTTATAGCATAGACACATTCAAGAAAGCTTATGCATACAATTTGACTCCTCTTAGATCCAGGGTTCATTGGGAAAAAATGAATGGACCAATTGTGCATCCTCCAATCTAGACAAAGGTCATGGGAAGACCAAAGAAGAACAGAAGGAAAACTCCAGAGGAAAAGGAGGATCATGGAGTCAAATCTATCACAAGAGCAGGTGTGACTATGCACTGCTCTGTGTGTGGAAACCCCAACCATAATAAAAAAGGACATGCCAAGTGGGTATTGGATAACCTAAATGGAGCTACCAATGTGGAAGATGATGATGTGGATGATCCTTCTGTCATGCAGCACTGTTATCACCAGAATTTGACCGAGTCAGAGGTGGGCCGCGATCAAGATGGACTTGAAGAATATATATATAGAAGAAATACGTGAATCGGCCTTACATGCAAAGTTTGGGCTAGTTTGCCCTTGTATACGTAACATATTAGGTTACGTGTCGATTAGGAGTTGGAGTTTTACTCGTGCACGGTTAGGTGCACACCCGAATTAGAAAGTCCCCTGGACTATAAATATGTATCTAGGGTTTATGGAATAAACAACAACCAACGTTCAACACAAACAAATCTCGGCGCATCGCCAACTCCTTCGTCTCGAGGGTTTCTCCGGTAAGCACCATGCTGCCTAGATCGCATCTTGCGATCTAGGCAGCACAAGCCTATCTTGTTGTTCATGCGTTGCTCGTGCTGAAGCCTTTTTGATGGCGAGCAACGTAGTTATCTTAGATGTGTTAGGGTTAGCATTGTTCTTCGTATCATATGCTGTCGTAGTGCAACCCTCATGCATCTAGCCGCCCTTACACCTATCTCAGGTGTAGGGGTGGCACCCCGCTTGATCATAGTTTAGTAGATCTGATCCGTTACGGTTGCTCCTTGTTCATCAAGGATTTGTTTAATATCCGCATTAGTTAGGCCCTACAAAGGGTTGGAGGATCCAGCGGCGTGTAGGGTGACGTTTGCTAGCCCTAGAAAGGATGTTCCGGGATCAATCTCGTGTTGGTTTTTAGGCCCTGTCTAGGATCGGCTTACGGTCACCGTGCGCGAGCGCGAGGCCCAATCGTGAGTAGGATGATCCGATTATGCGGTGAAAACCCTAAATCGTCGTAGATCTCATTAACTTTATCTTGATCAAGCAGGACCACCATATATTCGGACACCTTGTACGAATCATGGGTGGATCGGCTCTTTGAGCCGATTCACGGGATAACTCTGAGAGCCGATCGAGGCTCGTATTTAATGTTTACGTGTATGCCATGCAGGAAACTAAGCGAGGCATCATCCAACACCTTCCTGGCCGGGTATAGGTCGGGTGGCACGCCCTTGCGATAGCATCGGACGTGTGACCAGGAGGCTTTGCGGGCCGTCGCTCTGAGGGACTGGGGCCAGCCGCAGCCCTAGTTGTTCCCGGCTCTACTGTGTTGCCCGTCGCTGCCCGCCAGTGGGTTTCTGACGTCAACACATTCTGGCACGCCCGGTGGGACTACCTTCGACATCTACATCCGAGATGGCGGAAGGCACTCCGGTCAAGTACGAGGATCTGCCTGATGAGCTCAAGAAGAAACATGACGAGATCAAGGCAACCCTCGAAGCCGAACTCATCGGCTCTTTCCACGAGAACCCGCTCCCATGGCGTCAGGTGGAAGGGGTTCACACCGAAGGCGCACTCGATGGAGTGGACCTGTCCGCCCCGTCGGAAGAACGCACCAGGTCGGCTGCGTCGGGAGATCAACTACATGGTGGCTCATTCGCTGCACCGCCACTCTGAGAGCCTGGTGAACACTTTGGAGCGTGTCGCTCTGCGCGTGGTCCAGGAAATCATGAGCCACCGGTATTCTCCATCGGGACCAGCTCTCGGGACTTTCAAAGGAGAGATGCACTCCAGTCCCATCCTCTGCTGCCGTTCGCATGGGCAGCACCGGAACTGCCGAACTCATCGGCATACGTCGTCTACAAGATTGGTGGTGATCCTAGTGACTACCAATTCCTACTTGAGGCACCCAAGGAGATCCCGCACGGATACGCGTGCGCATACGTACCAGACTGCAATACCTAGGCGCTCTCGAACCAGGTTGCGACAGGCGAGGGCCTGCTGGAACAGCGGGAGGAACGTCGGGAGCGGATCTTGAGAAGCAAACGTGGCTAGCTAAGTACGCCACTCCGACAAACCTCCGAGCCCAGCTCCTGCGGTTGGCTTAGAACCGGAAAAGCAAGCATGGCTGGTTAAGTATGCCACCCCGGCGAATCTTCACGGTTCGACACCTTCAGCCATCACCGCGGATCAGATTTGTGCAATCTCGAAAGATCGGTTCGGCATGATGCCGAAAAGGAAGACGTTCGGCTATACCAAGCCGTACCCCAACGACTACGAACCGATCCCGCTACCACCCAAATATCGGCTCCCGGACTTCACAAAGTTTAGTGGATCGAGATGGTTCCAGCTCCATCGAGCATGTGAGCCGATATTTGGCACAGCCGGGCACGATCTCGGCATCGGACGAGTTGCGTGTGAGGTTCTTCGCACGGTCCCTCACGGGATCGGCTTTCGGGTGGTACACATCGCCGCCACCGAACTCCATCCGGACTTGGAAGCGGTTGGAAGAGCGGTTCCATGAGCGGTATCACTCGGAGGCTTCCGAGGTTGGTATTGCCGATCTAGCACAAGTACGACGAAGCGCGGGGAGGCGAGTGTCGGAATACGTCCGGCGCTTCGGGACCATTAGGAACCGATGCTTTTCGGCTCATGTAAGTGAAAAAGAAGCGGTCGAGTTGGCGGTAGTGGGTCTCTCATCATCGATTAAGGATGTGGCCTCCCAAGCGGACTACCCTTCATTGGCGCACATGGTGCGAAGGCTGTCGGCATATGAGCAGCGCCACCCGGATGTCTACCAGGACAAATTCAAGCGTGCGGTGACCCTGGTTGAGGCAGACGAGGATGAAGGTGCTGCGGGAGATCGAGAGGTAGCAGCGGCTGAATGGACTCGAGCGGCAGGCCCCGTGTCCTGCAAATGGGTGTAGCCACAAGGCCCTTCGAAAGGGTTCGACTTCGACGTGACCAAAACTGAGCAGATTTTTGATCTCTTACTCACGGAGAAGCATATAAAGGTACCCGAAGGCCACAAGATCCCCACGGTGCAAGAGCTGAACGGAAAGCCATACTGCAAGTGGCATAACACGTTCACCCACACCACCAACGACTGCAGGGTGTGGCGGCAGCAGATCCAAATGGCGATAGAAAATGGGCGGTTAATTTTCAACCAGTACGCCATGAAAGTCGACACACACCCCTTCCCCGCCGTGAACATGGTGGAGTATACTTACCATGGAGGGTGCCAGCCAGGTCTCTCGTGCAACATCAACATGGTAGAGCTTGGGCACCACTGCGGTAAGGACGGAGATGAGGGCAGGCTGCTCTCATAGCAAAGATACGAGAGGAAGCCGCTCCACGCGATCGGCTCCGCCAAGACGACAAGCGCTACGTCACGAGAGGGAGAAGTGAAAAACATAAGGTATCAACGACCTCTCTCCGGTCACCTCCTCAACAAGTATGTGAGTCGGTATGACCAACGCCGGCGATACAACGACGATGATGAAGAAGATCGTCCGGCTAGGGACGACAGGAGACGTCGTCGGCATGATCGCGAGGAGGAGGAGCACGAGCGCCGTGCCAAGGAAAAGTTGGGGGAGCGAGTCGACGAGGATAGGCACTGGGACTGCCCCTTCTTCAGACACTGTTGGGATTCAGGAATGAGCCGATTGCCCACAATCGGCAATTGCCCAGAATGCAACCAGAAGAAGAAGGAGACAGCCAACGTGTCCGTGTTCAAGCGCCTAGGACCTCTCCCGCCACAAAGCAAACGTGCTGAGTCCCCTTGGTTAGAAGATCTCGAAGATTCAGAAAACGAGGGGGAAGAAGAAGACAGGTACCACCGGCCAAGGTGGTGCCCTGATGGACTCAGCCGTTCCCAAAAGCGCAGGGTTCAGCGATTGCGCGGCCTGGAGGAAGCCGAAAGGCTATACTTGCACACACTAAGGAAGGCACGACCTGATCTGGCTGCGAAAGTTCAGCGAACCCTGGATGAAGAGGGTCGTCCACGGAAAATGGAGTGGCGCCCCAAGCAAAGGAAAGCCGATGATGAAACATCGGCTGGCACAAACATGGTACTCGTCCTTCCGACGAAGCTTAGTGCTCCACGGTTACACGACGCACTCGAGGTGGACGACAGCAAGCGCGCCAATATGATGAAATCAGAGATTGGGCTGGTTCTATCCACTGGCCTAACCGTGTAGCTGGAGCAAATCAATGAGCAAACGTGGCGAGGCTGGTCCTTGTGATCGGCCCCAAAAAATTTATGGAGGAACATTACAAAACCTTCATCGAGCAAGCAACGTGGAGGCCGATTCCAGCAATCGGCCAAAATTATCCTCACAATCCATTCTGCCTGGGTTCAACGTTTGATCCTAAAGAGCCGATACCATCAAGTCTTTTGACAGAATCGGCTCGGGGGGGCACCTAGGTGGATGAAACACGAGGATATGCAGTAGGAGTATCTTGCAAACGACCAGCAGCCCGAGATATTCCTTGATGATGGGTATTGAAGTATGGGGGCCGATACATAAATCGGCCGAAAATTCAAAAAAAATTTAAGCACAGCCGATGCAGCGGACATCAACTTAAGGACCGATGGAGCAGGAACTGAGCACGAAGGGAGACTCTAATGGAAGAACTCCTCAATGGAGTGGTTTAATGGCTCAGATCCTCTCTGCAAAAACAATGCCAAGGGCAGCAGGGATGTGCAGATCAGGCTAAGGGTGGTTTGCCTCAGACAAAGAAGTGGACTGAAGAAGCTCGGGGGGCAGCTCACCCTGAAGGTTCTCTGCTCTGGGGAGCCGATGTTGTTAAAATCGGCTGGCTACGTCATGATTTGAGGCTAATGGCGGCGCATTTGGCTGATTCGCCTTGATTAAGGCTCGGGGGGCAGCTCGCCCTAAAGGTCCTTGCTGCGGGAGCCGATTTGGTTGGAATCGGCTAGCCCTACATCGCAACCGGTCCGGAGAGTGGTGTTTTTTGTTACGGAGTCATCGGTTTGAGCATCCAAGACAGTTCCGGGGCTCTCTTAAAGACGCTCGCTCAAGATCAAATCGCCAGCCTACTAAGATCGGCTGTGCCATCGTCATAGGCAGAGTTGGCTAGCTTGGATGGATGACTGAATTGGCCTGTCTCGCAGATTATCGTAAGAAACTGATGCGTTGCCATCGGTCGTTAAGCATGGATTAGGCCAACAGTCGACAAGGTCAGATGAGGAAAAATCGGCTAAATCAGCATAAAAGAAATCGGTGAAATCAAGTTAAAAGGAAATTCTTCATTAATATTGGGATTCCTTACAATGAAGAGCCGATTGCTCAAAAGAAGAACAAAAGAAGAGCCGATTGCTCAAGGGACTACTGGTCCTACATAACTACTCCTCGCTAGCGTCGTCGTCGGCGTCGCCATCGGCGCTACTGCCGGAGAAGTCCTCGCCGCTCGCTGTCCCAGCCGTCGGTTGGGGCTTCCTCCTCCTCCTCGTCATCATCATCATCCTCGCTATCCGCCCAGCTGCGGAAGCGCTTCGTTGGAGGATACCCAGCGGAGGAGGAGGAATCATCTTCCTCCTCCTCATCTTCTCCTTCCTCGTCATCATCGTCGTCCTCGCTGTCCGCCCACATGCGGGAGCGCTTCTTCGATGGGAGCCTGGCGGAGGGGAGGCCTTGGTCTTCTCCGCTTCTCCTTCTTTCTTCTCCTTGTCGAGAGGAGATGGGGTTCGCCCGGAGCGGGGGTCGTCCTCTTCCTTGTTCTTCGGCGACGATTGGAGAGGGAGGCCCGAAGCGGAGGAAGAAGAGGAAGACATGGCTGCGGGGGAAGAGGGTTTTTTGGTGTTGGTGGACAGAGCGAGCAAGGGGATGGAGTGGTGAACCGTTTGGCACAGATAAATAAAAGGAGTGTAGTGGAGATTTAATGCCATGACGGTTCTTGAGGATGTGATGCCGAAATTGTCAATTCGTACAGAGAAGCCCAGGAGGCGAGGCGTAATGATGGGAGATTCTGCGGCAGTTCTGCTCTGCCACGACATGACCCGACGAAAGAAAAGCGTAATGATTTTGGAAATGTCATTTCCAAAACCGAGGGGAGCATGTGTTATCACCGGAATTTGACCGAGTCAGAGGTGGGCCGCGATCAAGATGGACTTGAAGAATATATATATAGAAGAAATACGTGAATCGGCCTTACATGCAAAGTTTGGGCTAGTTTGCCCTTGTATCTGTAACATATTAGGTTACGTGTCGATTAGGAGTTGGAGTTTTACTCGTGCACGGTTAGGTGCACACCCGAATTAGAAAGTCCCCTGGACTATAAATATGTATCTAGGGTTTATGGAATAAACAACAACCAACGTTCAACACAAACAAATCTCGGCGCATCGCCAACTCCTTCGTCTCGA
>NC_061511.1:183725894-183810635 GCF_022539505.1 Lolium rigidum | reverse complement strand
TCGCGGCCCACCTCCTGTTTTAGCCAAAATCTGGTGATAACACCACCAGATTCCCTTGAAAAAGGAAGATCAAATAAAAACTGCGTTCATTACCCCGCACGGGGCTTACTGCTATATCACTATGCCTTTTGGTTTGCGCAACGCTGGTGCAACGTACCAGTGCTGTATGCAAAAATGCTTGTTTGATCAAATCGGAAAGAATGTGCAGGTGTATGTGGATGACATCGTGATAAAAACTAAGGTAAAAGATACCCTGATCGACGATCTCCGGCAAACGTTTGATAACCTAAGGAGGTTCCGGATGAAACTCAATCCGGCAAAATGTACTTTCGGTGTCCCTGCCGGCAAGCTGCTGGGTTTCCTCGTCTCAAGCCGAGGCATTGAGGTCAATCCGGTAAAGATCCGGGCAATCGAGAGAATGACTGTACCACAGGATCTGAAGGACATACAAAAGTTTACCGGAAGCTTGGCATCGCTAAGCCGGTTCATAAGCAGGTTAGGAGAAAAGGCCTTGCCGTTGTATGCTTTGATGAGAAAATCCGATAAGTTCGTCTGGACCCCTCAGGCGGACGCGGCGTTCAAGGAACTGAAAACAATGTTAGCTACCGCGCCAATATTGGCTTCGCCGTTGGAAAGAGAACCGATGTTGTTATACATAGCAGCAACCAACCGGGTCGTGAGTGTTGTTGTGGTAGTAGAAAGAGAAGAGGAAGGAAAAACCAGTCCAGAGGCCGGTATACTACCTGAGCGAGGTGCTCTCCCTCTCAAAGCAAAACTACCCGCACTTCCAAAAAATGACCTATGGCGTGTTTATGGCCGCCACAAAGCTCAAGCACTACTTCGAGGAACATCCTATGAAGGTGGTGAGTGAAGCACCCATCTCTGACATCATGTGCAACAAAGACGCCAGCGGCCGGATTGCAAAATGGGCAATCCAGATATCACCATACGTGCCAGTGTATGAAAGAAGAGATGCCATAAAATCACAGGCTCTGGCTGATTTCCTTGTTGATTGGGCGGAGATGCAATACAAACCGCCGGATCAGAAACTGGAATACTGGAAGATGCACTTTGATGGATCCAAGCTCAAGGAGGGTCTAGGTGCCGGTGTGGTGCTTACTTCACCAAAAGGAGACCACCTCCGGTATGTTTTGCAAGTACATTTCAGGGCATCGAACAATGTCGCTGAATATGAAGCTTTGATCCATGGGCTTAAGGTCGCAAAAGAAATCGGTGCACACCGGATCATTTGCTATGGGGATTCAGATCTTGTGGTACAGCAGTGTTCGGAGATTGGGATGCAAAAGATGCCAACATGGCCTCGTACCGGTTTCACGTGCAAAAGATTGCCGGATTCTTCGAAGGTTGTGAGTTTCACCATGTACCGCGTGCGAGAAAATGAAGTCTGCAGATGCTTTGTCCAAGATAGGCTCATCCCGACAAGAAATTCCTCCCGGAATAGCCACGGCACACCCGAGGATACCATCAATCAAGCCAAGTCCGAGTCGGAATCAATTTTTGTACCGGAGTCGCACGTGGTGCCCATGGATATCGATGAAGGGAACCGGGGATCTGCTCCGGCAAACCCGGGACTGCTCCGGCAAACCGGGACCTGCTCCGGCAAGTTCGGGACTGTTCCGGCAAGCTCGGGGACTGCCGTACCCATACCGGAAGAAATGATGCTGGTGGATAGCATGGAGATAGATGCACCGGTGTTTTTGGTTCGAGAGATACCGTCATGGGCTAAACCTATTAAGGAATTCCTAATCAACGGCACCTTGCCGGCTGACGAAAATGAATCAAGGAGAATCCAAAGAAGGTCCAAGGCATATACGTTCATCAATGGTGAAGTGTACAAGAGAAGCGTTACCGGTGTCCTTCAAAGATGTGTGGAACTCGGAAGAAGGGAAAGAAATGCTTGAGGAAATTCACCAAGGAGAATGTGGGCATCATGCCTCATCAAGGGCGCCGGTAGCGAAAGTGTTTCGGCATGGGTTTTACTGGCCCTTGCTTTGGCGAACGCCGAGGATTTGGTAAGAAAATGCAACGGGTGCCGAGGTACGCCAAGCAAAATCATACCCCGGCGTCCGGTTTAAAGACAATACCGCTAACATGGCCGTTTGCTTGTTTGGTGCCTTGACATGGTTGGCCCATTCAAGGCTGCAAGGAGCAGCATGACTCACATCTTGGTCATGGTGGATAAGTTCACTAAATGGCTAGAAGTAAAACCTATCGCAAAGTGTGATGGGCATACAGCTGTGAAATTCTTGAAAGATGTCATCTTGCGGTATGGATACCCGCACAGCATCATCACTGACAATGGAACCAACTTTGCTCGAAGGTGAGTTCAAAAGGTTCTGTGAGGATAAGAATATCCGGTTGGATTTGTGCTCGGTGGCACACCCACAAGGCAACGGCCAAGTGGAAAGAATGAATGCTTTGGTACTCTCCGGTATCAAACCCGGACTCATTGACGCAGTGGAAAAAGCACCGGGGTGTTGGCTTGATGAGATACCATCAGTGCTGTGGAGCATAAGAACAACCCCAAACCGGTCTACCGGATACACTCCGTTCTTTATGGTCTATGGAGCAGAAGCAGTCATACCAACCGACATCATCCATGATTCACCAAGAGTACAGCTCTATACTGAGCAAGAGGTCAAAGAGGCCAGAGAAAATGATGTGGACTTGCTAGAAGAAGCAAGAGAGCTAGCTTTGGCAAGAACAGCCATTTACCAAGCAAAACCTCGGACGCTATCATGACCAGGAAAGTCAATCCAAGAGTTTTCCGGGAAGGAGATCTTGTGCTTCGCCTAGTGCAGCGCACTGAAGGCCGGCATAAGCTCTTGCCACCTTGGGAAGGTCCCGTCATTGTAAGCAAGGTGCTTCACAATGATGCATACTACCTAATTGATGCACAGGAGTGGAAAGAAGGAAAGGCGGACAAGTCCGGAGAGGAGAGCAAGCGTCCATGGAACATAGCTCCGTTGCGTCCTTTCTACTCTTGAAGTGGTGGTGTAAGAAGTTCCTTTTTTGTACCTTATATGCTATGAATAAAAGATGCTGGAACATTGAATGAGTCTCGGGGACTACCCCAATAAGATTGCATGTAACTTGTCTATTTTTTCAGTTTACGGTTGCTTATTGAATGTTTTATCTTTCCGGTTTAGTAGTGTGCTAAATCCTACCGGAGTCTTCGACTCTGCTTGCTGTCCGCAAACCGGCTTCATGGCAAGCAAGATAAACCGGTAGGGGATAAGCACATGAACTGCAAGAAGGGAAAGCGAGGAAAGAACAGATCAGGAAAATTTAACTAACCCCGGTTAACCCGGTTTTTGCAAAATTTCAAAGTTATTTCTAAGTTCAAGAGGATGTTTGTTTGGTGAAAGAACCTTGTGCTCATACGCCAAAGAACGCCCAGAGAAGGCAGGCGGAGCCAAGGCAAAAGAACCAAGTATGCATCAAATTGGATGCGGAAACAATTGGGAAATCTTTGCAGTGCAGGATAAAAGCAGAACCAAAAGCAAATGTGCTAAAGCAAACTTAAGATAATTAGCTACCGGTATAACTTACCGGCAGAAAATGTTGTACCACAACCAAAAGCAGGTTTAAAGTTTTACATCATAGACCCCGGCATTCCGGGGCAGAATTTAACAGACATTGTTTCAGAGTAAACAGGACAAACAGACACAGCAGGCACGCATATCACAGAGAGTCATCACGCAGCGGGGGCTTCAGGAGGAGCATCGCCGGCACCAGCGTCGTCCAAGAGCTCCTCTTCGGCTTCATCCTCCTCCTCGTCGAGATAGTCCTTGACGCCAGGAGGGGGAGGGATGAAGGTGCGCATGTCGGCATACTCCGCGATGCGGTACGCGCGATCCTGCCGCTTAGCGGAGAGGATCGGGTCCGGATCGGTTTCTGCGTCTTCACGCACGCCGGTGAGGGCGTCCGGATCGAGCTCCGGGTACCGGCAGCGAGCAACGCGGAGGGCGGAGTCCGCGCCGGCGCGGGCGGCAGAGCACCGCCACTCGCGGATCCTCCGCCGCCGCCCTTAAGACGATCGGCTGATGAGGGAGAAGGTGTCCGGCACCTCTTCGCCGAGGCCATAAGGTCCCGAAGAGCTGGGTAGCTACATCGGGGATGTCCGATAAATTGCGGTCTATGGCGCGCATATGGGACACCCGCGCGTTAAGCGCGACCGGATGGTCGTTGGGCGTCCATGGCACGGTAAGATCCGCTCGGCCTTGGTCCTTGCGGCGCGCGTCGACCTTCTTGACAGCGTACCCCTGGGAGTCCGGAAAGAGGCCTGTGCAAAGAAAGAAAAAGGGTCAAGGAAAAGAGACCGGAAAGAAAAGAGACCGGAAGGAAAAGAGTCCGGAAGAAAAAGAGACCGGAAGGAAAGATAACGGAAAGAAAATAGGGTCGGAGGAGAAAAGGCTCATATGCAGTAGTCAAAGTGTAAAATAAAAGAACTTACGATGGGCGAGGGCGTCGGTCTGCAGGATCAACTGATCGCATTCCTTATGCTCCTCCTCCAGCCGCGCGGCCTTCTCCTCGGCGCCTTTCCGGGCCTTGGCCGCCTCCTCCAGCTCAGCCAGCAGCACCACGTTAGCATTGCTGGCGTCCTCCAGAGCCTCCTCCATCTTGGCCGCTGCGTCAGCTTCAGCGGCTGCGAGGGCCTTGGCATGGTCAAGCCCCAGTTGGATGAGCTGGGTCTTGAGCTTCCGGTGGCTGGTCTCGAGGGCGTCCAGCTCCTCCTTATGCTGCCGGATGAGCTGGTCCTTCTCCCCATAGCTCGGAAAAAAAGTGTTAACAAGGTTATACTAGTAAAAATGGAAAAGAAACCAAGTTCAAAGGAAAAAGGAGAAAAGCTATACGTTGGGCGGTGGCAAGCTGCTCCTTGAGAGCGTCAATGGAGGCTTCCGGAACCACTGTTAAGCAGAAATTGTGGATGTTAGGAAGAAAAAAGGTTTCCGGTACAAAAGATGCCGGCAGAACAGAAATTTACCTTGGCACTTGTCGTGTGCCTCAGCAAGCTCCCGATGCTCCCATAGAAGCTCCTCGAAGAGGGCCTTCCGAGCGTCAGCCGTGAGCTGTCCAAGAAAAAGAAGATTTTAAATTAAGTTTTGCGCTAAGAACAAAGTTCTTAACCCGAAACTCGGGGATCGGCGATGCTCGGTTTTGCGCTAAGTTTTTAAGCTAAGTTTTGCGCTAAGAACAAGGTTCTTAACCCGAAACTCGGGGACTGGCAGTGCCGGTTTTGCGCGTTTTAAGATAAGTTTTGCGCTAAGAACAAAGTTCTTAACCCGAAACTCGGGGACTGGCAGTGCCGGTTTTGCGCTAAGTTTTTAAGCTAAGTTTTGCGCTAAAAACAAGGTTCTTAACCCGAAACTCGGAGACTGGCAGTGCCGGTTTTGCGCGTTTTAAGATAAGTTTTGCGCTAAGAACAAAGTTCTTAACCCGAAACTCGGGGACTGGCAGTGCCGGTTTTGCGCTAAGTTTTTAAGCTAAGTTTTGCGCTAAGAACAAAGTTCTTAACCCGAAACTCGGGGCTGGCAGTGCCGGTTTTGCGCGTTTTAAGATAAGTTTTGCGCTAAGAACAAAGTTCTTAACCCGAAACTCGGGGAATGGCAGTGCCGGTTTCACGCTAGATTTTTAAGTTAAGTTTTGCACTAAGAGCTGCGCTCTCACCACAAAACTCGGGGACTGGGAAGATAGACAAGAGAGAAACCGGCATGAAACCAAAGAAAAGATAAAACAAAGCCGGAAGCGAAGAAACCGGTAAAGATTGAGACAAGTTAGCAAAACATACCATCAGATTGTTCGTGGAGTCGTACCACGCGATGTCGAGCTCTTTAACGGCGCTGCGAAGCCGCATAAAGTGCTCCTCGGAAGACCGGTCCCCGACAGGGTCAGGTGCCGGCAGCTGTCCTTGCCCGGGCCGCGGGTCGCCGGAGTCATGTCCGCGGCGTTCCACTTTTGGGCATAGGGCGGAAGGTGCCCCGGGTCGCGGCCTTGGCGCTTGAACTCGTGATGCGGCCAAGGAGGCCGGTGGCCTTCGTGGCGGCATCTTTGGCGGCCTTGGCGACGTGCGGCACCAAGGGCTGCCGGCCGCGGGAAGGGCGGCTGGAGGCCGTCGCCTTCCCCTTGATGAGCTTGGAGGTCTTGGGCGGCGGCGCAGTAGAAGCGGCCCCGAGGGGCTTGGCGCGAGGAGCACCTGGCGGCGGCATCAGGAGGGAGCGTGGAGACGGAGGAGCGTTGGGCGCATCACCCGGTTTGGAGCCTTCCGGCGCGGAAGATTCCGGCACGGAAGTTGTTGTCTTTTCAAGGACGGGAGGAGCTGGAGGCTCCGCCCGCCCGGCAGCTTCTTCTTCTCCGGCGCCGATGTTGCCGGCGCCGGTATCCTGGGTCTCTCGGAGGGAAGGAAGGATCCTCCTCCGTGCGGTGATCCGACGATGAAGGGGCCGCACGCCCCGAATTTGTTGTGCCCCCGAAAGGGAGGCGAGGAGATGTTAGCGGCACCAGGTGGTGCCGGGCTTGAGCGAGGAGGAGGGGTTGAAGTCCTTGCGGAATCTTCGAGCCCGATGGCCTTGGGCCAAGCTTGAGCGCAGTGGCTGAGAAAAAGAAGGAAAGACGGTTGGAAAAGGGAAACCGGAAAAAGAACTTGGCGAAAAAGAGGCAAACCGGAAAAAGAGTAACTTACCCGGAAGAGGTTGGCATCGCTTTGCGCCCGTAGCGACGCATGCCCACCTGCTTCTCCCCCGGGGCTCGGTCCCGGAAGCGCTTAGAGGGACGGGCTCGGCCGGCACCAGACATCGGATGCCGGCTGCTTGTTCTTCCGGCCCCGGGCCATGAGCTTGTCCACGAACTCGGAGCCGGCCTCGGCGCGCGGGGCGGCACGCGCTCATGAATCTATGAATTAAGTTTGGCTAAGAAGCAATTCACAGGAAAGCGGTAACGGAAGGTAAAAGAAACCGGAAAAGAAAATACCTCGAGCGTGGTCAAGTCGTCAGAGGACCCGGTTGGCTTTGGCGGAGACCGGCCCAGGTGCGCTGCCGGAGTCTTGCCCATCTTCAAATCCTTCCAAAAAATGTAAGGATCCGGGTCAAAGGAGTCAAGAGCGCGAGGCTGGCAAGGTCCACGCCGCTCTGCTTCGATGAGGGGGAAGCGGTCCTTGGCCTGAAACAAGAAAAAAGTAAGATTAGCAAGAGCGGAAAGCTACCGGCCAAAAACAACCCCGGTCGCATAATCCCTTACTTCTTGGGTCGGAGGATTATCGGTCTTCGAGGGGAAGGAGGCCCCATTCCCAATCGGATGGCATAGCGGTTTGGCAAATCTGCTTAGCCTTGCGAACAACATCCCTTTTGCTAAGAGGACGGCCCGTGATCTTGGTAGGATCGCTCGGGCCATACATCTCGCTCATCCTATGTGCGCGGCGCTTTAGAGGAAGCACTCGGCGCGAAATAAAAGTGCGGATGATATCATCCGAGCAGATCTTGGTCTCCTTCTTCAAAGAGGTCAAGAAGCGTACCACCCGGCTGGTTTCGGCGTGATCGGACTTCGGGTTGTAGCTCCGGTTGGTCCCGCTGGGGGCCCCGCTCGAAGGGAGGAAGATTGATGAGATCGGCGCGGCCGGTGTTCTTCACATAGAAGAAAGTCCCTTGCCACAACCGGCAAGATTCGAGGCCGGAAAACTTAAAAAAGGGGCTCCCTTGACGGGAGCCGATGATGCAAGACCCGCACTGAACGGGGGGCTTGGGTTTAGGAATATCCTTGCCCTGAACGGAATTAATCCGAAGAGCAAAGAAGCGGGCAAACGTCTCACGAGTGGGACGAATGCCGATATAGGCCTCCATGAAGGTGGCGTAGCAAGAGAGGTAGAAGATGGCGTTGCCAGGAAGGTGGTGAGGTTGGAGTTTGTAAAAATCTAAAAACTCCCGGAAAAAAGGGGAGGCAGGAAGGCCGAAGCCGCGCTCAAAGTGAGCAAGGAAGACAACATATTCGTCATCTTCGGGATCCGGTTCGATTTCGCCATCCGGAATCCGGCAAGAAACTCCTTCCGGAATCCGTCGAGACCGGTATAACCAGTCGATCTCGAATTCGGTAACACTGGAACCCATCCAGGCTCCGCGGGTGATTGGGGAAGGCTCCTCGCCGGAAGATTGGCTGGAGCTGCTAGAAGTTGGGCTACCGGAAGCTTGGCTAAAGCTACCGGATTCTAGGTGGCCACCGGGCTCTTGATGGCTACCGGATTCTCGCTGATTGCCGGAATCGGTCTCCATCGGATCTGAAGCCGTGGATTCGCCGGGAGATGGTCTACGGCGCTTGAGAGAAAGGGAAGAAGAAGATGCAGAGGAGGATTCCTCGTCAGACATTGCAAGGAGAGGCGAAAAAACAAGAATCCCAGACTTGGACCCCGCGTGAAGATCTACGAGTAAGAAGAAAACCAAAGAAAAAGAGGAAATAAGAACACTAAAGACCCAAGATCCGGAAAGCAAGCGAGAGGACGAGTGAAACGAGATTGGTACCAACCTTGAGCGCCGGAGTCGCTGGGGGAAGTGTTTGCTGGCGGCGGAGCGGACCTGCGGTCGCCGGGGAGCACCGTCGACGGCGAGGCGGAGAAGCTCGCGAAGAAGCACAAATGCGGCGGAGGCAATGAGGTTGCGGCCGAAGATCTCCACACAGCGAAGTCCGGCGGAGGCACTGCGTGAGTTCGCCGGGCGCCGGAGCTTGAAGGGGCGACGGCGGACGGAGAGCGGCGGAGGCGCAAAGGCGTGAAGCTCTGTGCGCGAAGGAGGAGAATGCGAAGAAGACGAAGAAGAAGGGGCGGTTCTGTTTATAAAGGAGAGAGAAGGTGGGCAGGAAACCGCTGGGCCACGGCGGTTCGCCTCGCGGCCCACGACGGTTCGCGCCTTGGGCCGCCACGTGGCAAGGGAATACACGCGCAGAAATGCGGAGCCACACGGAGGCGCACACGGAATCCCGAAGAGGTAGTGGGATCAGCTGCGGTGCATTAAATGAGCGCGCGGGAGTCGAAGGGAAGTGACCCCTGACACTGGCGCGTCAGTCACAGTGCGCATGTCTCTGACAGGCGCGGGGCCCGAGATATTCTCGACCTCGCCGAGGAAGTATTAAATGACTAAGATGCCGGAGGATAAGATACCGGATAACTCCTTAAGAAGAAGAGGTAGCGATGAACTGAACAAAGATGCCGGATCCAAGCCTAAACCAGATAGATTAAACCGGTATCCTAAAAAGAAAGAACCTGGCATGGTCTGTTGGATAGGATCCGCCAGACTATACCAGCTTCGGGGACTAATGTTGGGGGGATGACCCCCGGTATGCCAAAGGCATGCCAAACCGGATGGTTTGTGCCATCAAGATACCGGTTTAATGTTCGTACCGGAACATAAGGATAAGAGTTTAGCTAAGTGGAGCTAAGCCGGAATCCCCAAGAGGGGTATACCGGAACCCGGTAAAGAAGATACCGGAAAGGAGAGCCTGGTCGGCGGGACTCGGTCAAAGATTCTCTCCGGAGCTAGAAGACAAAGATGAGCTAAGCAAAGTAACTTTAGACGAAGGGCCGACGATAAAGAGAAGGATGACGGTCAAAGAAGCCGGAGGACGTCGGCGCCTCGATTAAAGAGGACTCCGGTGTCATCTATGATTAAAGTAGCTTTGTAAAGTAGTTTGTCTAGTCAAAGATGCCATTAGGGTTTCTTCCAGTGTAAGCCACCCTCTCCCCTATATAAGGAGAGGGGGTACTGCCTCCTACAGGCGCGTGACCATAGCGAGACCACAGAATAGCTTGTACTGAGAAACTTGTAACCATGTTGAGACCAATGAAGTTAGCGATCTAGTAAAGAGTTCTTCCTCTTGTCTCTCTTCTTGCATACCGGCCTTTGGTTGTGTTCTTGAGGAAAGCATCCGGAAGTTCTTCCCTTCTACTCGCAAACCCTCCCCCGAATCCTCATACGTCCATTCGGCCCCAACTTAAGCCATCCTATGGCATCTGCTCGTTCACCACGACGACAGGATTGCCACTAGAGCAGTTAACTAGTACCTGATCCGTCAGATGAACTAGCCCCAACTACCATTATCCCTGTACAATATATAATTGCGTGTCTAAAGATATGCAATAAATAGACAAAGTTATTGGATGATTGTAAAGTTGGAGATTTTCCCTGATTCTTCGATTCAAGCAAAATCTCGGGGGCTACTGACATAGGCATCCCCAATGGGCCTGCCGAAGATGGTACCCGGAGTTTACTGAAGGCCCACAACTCGACGAATATGAAGATTCGGAAGCCCAAGTTGATACTAAGGAAAGCTAGAGTTGTATTAGGAAATATAGATTTGTAATCTTACGGGACGGGTTAGAAACCCTCCCGGACTCTGTAACTTGTGTATTACGAATCCCTCGGCTCCGCCTCCTATATAAGGGGGAGTCGAGGGACAAAGAAAGGATCGATTCATTGTTCACGCAACCCTAGTTTTCATAATCGTCGAGTACTTTTCGGCTGAAACCTTCGAGATCTACTTGCCCTCTACTTCCGACTAAAACCCTAGTCTACAACCTGTAGGCATTGATAAGTTAATCCCTTGTCACACCGATCACCGGTTTTCAACCGGCTCATCAAGGCAAAGCTCCCCGGGTGAGCTATGAGATCAATGGAAATGAATATGACAAGCCATATTATCTTCCTGATGGCATCTACCCTGACTGGGCCACACTGGTGAAGAGTGTCCATAATCCAAACACCGAGAAGACGAGGAGGTTTACCAAGATGCAAGAGGCTTGCAGGAAAGATGTGGAGCGCGGATTTGATGTGCTCCAAGCTCGGTGGGCAATTGTCCGTCACCCGGCAAGAACATGGTCGCAGAAGACCATGCATGAGGTGATGACATGCTGCGTGATCATGCACAACATGATCGTTGAGAACCACTAGGACTTCCAAGGTGAGCTAGTTGCGCCAGTCCTTGGGGCTTTATCTTGGGAGAACTATCTACATATGAATGCATTAGTGGGCATTGGCTGGCCATGAAGACCATGCCTAGAGGAATACATCTTATTTTCATGTAGATTTTTTAAAATTTGGATGTAATAACTATGACTTCGTTGAAACTCTTTATTTTGTTGTTTTCAAACTTCATAATTCATGCCGACGCGGAAATGCGTCGGACCGCTGGAGGCACCACCAGGCAAACGGACGCGCGGACAAAAATGGTCTTTCTCG
The DNA here is from genome assembly GCF_022539505.1 of Lolium rigidum. Classification (NCBI taxonomy): domain Eukaryota; kingdom Viridiplantae; phylum Streptophyta; class Magnoliopsida; order Poales; family Poaceae; genus Lolium; species Lolium rigidum. The sequence continues at coordinate 183,799,398 of NC_061511.1, read as the reverse complement.
CGTCCGTCACGCGACGCAAACGGACGCTCGCGGACACTGATTTACGTCGCGCCGGTGGAGATGCCCTAAGGATTGGGCGGTGATAGGCCAGCACTACAAATTCTCTTCTAAATTTTCTTGCCGCTGTTTCGATGTAATTCTGATCCTCCTGTCTGGATACACATGTTTGAACTGTTGATGCTGTAACGCGTGTGCTACTTTGATCAGTACTATCCCTTTGGTTCTTTTTCCCGTCCACTTGGGTGTCGGTGAATGTAAAAGATGATTGCACGCATATGCCTGTGTTTTCCCTTTCTTTCTGTAATTTCCACGTTCTGCAAACCGCGATTAGTACTCATCTGCTACTACTGTTTTGTTTCAGTGCTTTGAGGTGCAAAGTTGGATTAGTGGTAGGAGTACTCATTTAGCAGTACTACTGTTGTTTGAGTGATGATAATAACTGTTTTGTCGTTTTCCTCCTCGGTAGTATTGTTGAAATAAATTGCCCAAGGCTTTTGGAATAGTTGGTTAGTGCATGCAATTCAATATGGTATCAGAGCACGAAGTCCTAGGATCAAATCATGGCCAACGCAAGAATTAAAAAGAAATATTGCGGCTCCCCAAATATGCGTCACAATAGGCCAAAGGGCAAAGACGTAGCACGTGGCATCCTGCTTGAGTGCTTGTACGCTCAATTTAGGCAGCCAATTCTGTGACGTGCGAGTTATTGCGGAGTTGTCTGTCGTGTCGGCGATGCGAGGTTGGTTTGTCGCGTTCCCGTTTGTTTCGGTGGGCAAAACGCGTCGAATGCCCCACGGTGGTTGAGCGGTGGATTTCACCACAATCCTCACTCTCACGCTGCTGCTGAGGCTGGTATATGAATGAATGGATGGACGTGGCGTTATTCTGCTGTCCGTGCATGCCATCCTTGCATCTGCACGAGGGATCATTGCTTGCTGTATCTATTCTGGGCGCCCCGTGGAATACAGATGTAGGAGGATGAGCTGAAACCAGAGAAAGACAAGGAGCTGAAGCAAGGCCCCCGTTAGATCCAAAGAATCGACAGCTAGCTGCGCCAACAGATCCAGAACATCAAACCATATCCATTTCGAATCGCACAAGCACGAGCGTGGTTGATAAAAACCACTTTCACGCCGAAAGTAAACCATTTCCTGTGCTGGCTGGCTAATGATGTTCGTACCATGGCGGTTAAAAAAATTCAGACAAGGAAGGGCAGCAGCCCTACTCCACTCCATCATCGAGAGGCGCTTTAAAGTCACGCAGCGCAGCTGTTGAAAACATTGACGCTGGGAAAAGGTGGCACAAGTCTCCTGAAAAAGACAAACGGGTCCTGCTGCCACGCTGTTTCTCCTTCATTTACTATCGGTAGCATCCGGCCAGTGCGTCGTGCAGGATACCCACTCCGTCTCGACCTCTCTACAAAGTCAAGATTTTATACCACGCCAAACACAAAGCTTCCTCCATCCAATGCCGCCACCTTTGCTTCCGCTTCCGTGGCACTCCTGTCACCACCGCCGGCCGGTCAGCGTCAGGCCGCACCGAGCGCCGCGCCAAAAAACTTCGATTCATTTCCCATCGAGCGGATCGGTAGAGATGAAACTGGGCAAAAAGAACGGGTTTCTCGAATTTTCGTGGGCAAAAAAAAAAGAAGATTTTTTGCCGCTGAGGCGACGGCATGCCTCCTATCCGTGCAAAGGTAAAGCCGACCTCTGCTCTCACATCTAGCTCTGGAATTAGCAGCTCACTCTGAAAATCAGTACACTGCTACTGCGAAGATCGACGCCAATTATTGTTTCACTTGTACCACCATCGCAGGCGCATTATTAATCCACACAAAAGAAATCTAGTAGTGAGTGTGTGTGTGCCGCGTTGGTAGCACTAGCACCACACCAGGCAGCAGACAGGAGCAGTGCTAAAACAGTGGTGCCGTGGTGTCCCGTTCCGCGCGGTACAATTATGCGCCCCAAGTTCGTACTACCGAATCCAAATCTTTCTGCTGGAAAAATCTCAATCCCGTTTAATTTTTGGCTTCGTTGGTTGTACACTTGTACCTCCCGCCCGCCTTGCCTGGTGTAGCACTGTAGCGTACCCATCCTTCTGGTTGGCCATGTGTAAAACGATTTTCCTGCACAAACCTACCGATCCAGCTCATTTATTTGCATTTGTACCGGAAACGGGGATTAATTCAAGGGCTCGACGAAGAAATCTTCGCTTCGACAGCCGATAAACTGACAATCCTATGAATAGTGAGCAGTACATTCAGTTAAGAGGGAACTTGAAGAAGCTTATTTCGAGACATTGCGCATTATTACAGTCTCAAGCGTATCTGGACTTATTGATCCTAAATAACCCTCAAGCAAACTTTCAGCAGCTTCTATTCCTTTGTATAACTTTTAGCCAATCATAGCTCCTCATGGTAATGATGTTACTCATAAAGTGATAGCAATATATAAGTATATCAAGCACCATGGCTATCACAAGAAAAGTAAACTCAGGTATAGAGATAACCGAGTCACGCGGAGTGACGAAGATGTATTCCCCGTGTTCCCCCACACAAGGTGAGGTACGCCACATTGAGAGATGCGGGCTACCACGAAGGTCTTCCGGACACCACGAAGGCTCACCTTCTTCTCCAAACCAATACCACGAAGGACTAAGTCCTTTCCCTTATAGTTAACTTTTCCTCAACTCTGGAGATGGCAAGCTCCACAACCAATTCACAAGCTCCACGAAGGAGAAGCTCGAGCCTCTTGAAAATCTTTGATACGTCTCCAACGTATCGATAATTTCTTGTGTTCCATGCCACATTATTGATGTTATCTACATGTTTTATGCACACTTTATGTCATATTCGTGCATTTTCTGGAACTAACCTATTAACAAAATGCCAAAGTGCCGATTCTGTCGTTTTACTCGCTTTTTGGTTTCATAAATCCTAGTAAAGAAATATTCTCGGAATTGGACGAAATAAAAGCCCAGAGGCCTATTTTCTCACGAAGCTTCCAGAAGACCGAAGACGAGACGAAGAGGGGCCACGGGGTGGCCAAACCCTAGGGCGGCGCGGCCCCCCCCTTGGCCGCGCGGCCCGGTGGTGTGGGCCCCCCGTGCCGCCTCTCGACTTGCCCTTCCGCCTACAAATAGCCCCCGTGACGAAACCCCCGCATGCGAGAGCCACGATACGGAAAACATTACCGAGACGCCGTCACCGCCGATCCCATCTCGGGGGATCCCGGAGATCGCCTCCGGCACCCCGCCGGAGAGGGGAATCATCTCCCGGAGGACTCTACGCCGCCATGGTCGCCTCCGGTGTGATGAGTGAGTAGTCTACCCCTGGACTATGGGTCCATAGCAGTAGCTAGATGGTTGTCTTCTCCCCATTGTGCTATCATTGTCGGATCTTGTGAGCTGCCTATCATGATCAAGATCATCTATATGTAATTCTATATGTTGCGTTTGTTGGGATCCGATGAATAGAGAATACTTGTTATGTTGATTATCAAAGTTATGCTTATGTGTTGTTTATGATCTTGCATGCTCTCCGTTTCTAGTAGAGGCTCTGGCCAAGTTTTTACTTTTAACTCCAAGAGGGAGTACTTATGCTCGATAGTGGGTTCATGCTCGCATTGACACTGGGACGATGACGAGAAAGTTCTAAGGTTGTGTTGTGCTTGTTTCCACTAGGGATAAAACATTGATGCTATGTCTAAGGATGTAGTTGTTGATTACATTACGCACCATACTTAATGCAATTGTCCGTTGCTTGCAACTTAATACTCGGAGGGGTTCGGATGATAACTCGAAGGTGGACTTTTTAGGCATAGATGCGGTTGGATGGCGGTCTATGTACTTTGTCGTAATGCCCAATTAAATCTCACTATACTCATCATGATATGTATGTGCATTGTCATGCTCTCTTTATTTGTCAATTGCCCAAGCTGTAATTTGTTCACCCAACATGCTGTTCGTCTTATGGGAGAGACACCTCTAGTGAGCTGTGGACCCCGGTCCAATTCTCTTTACTTGAAATACAATCTCTTGCAATACTTGTTCTACTGTTTTCTCGCAAACAATCATCTTCCACACAATACGGTTAATCCTTTGTTACAAAGCAAGCCGGTGAGATTGACAACCTCACTGTTTCGTTGGGGCAAAGTAGTTTGGTTGTGTTGTGCGGGTTCCACGTTGGCGCCGGAATCCCCGGTGTTGCGCCGCACTACATCCCGCCGCCATCAACCTTCAACGTGCTTCTTGGCTCCTCCTGGTTCGATAAACCTTGGTTTCTTTCGAGGGAAAACTTGCTCGCTGTGCGCATCATACCTTCCTCTTGGGGTTGCCCAACGAACGTGTGAAATACACGCCATCAAGCTCTTTTACAGGCGCCGTTGCCGGGGAGATCAAGACACGCTGCAAGGGGAGTCTCCACTTCTCAATCTCTTTACTTTGTTTTTGTCTTGCTTTATTTTATTTACTACTTTGTTTGCTGCACTAAATCAAAATAATACAAAAAAATTAGTTGCTAGTTTTACTTTATTTGCTATCTTGTTTGCTATATCGAAAACACAAAAAAATTAGTTTACTTGCATTTACTTTATCTAGTTTGCTTTATTTACTATTGCTAAAATGAGTAATCCTGAAGTTGAAGTTCGTTCGTTTAGGCAACAAGGGGGAGAATGTTTAAAAGATGCTTGGTATAGAATTAGTGATGCCCATAATAGGTGCACTAAGAAACACTCCACCACTATCCTACTCAGGAATTTTTATGTTGGTATCTCTAGCTGGAATAGATATGTTCTTGATTGTCTCGCGGGAGGTAACTTCCTAGGTGCTCCCGCTTTAGAAGCTAGTTGCATTATTGAGAGTTTATTTGGAACACCACCTGTTAATGAAACTAAAAGTGAAACCTCCCTTGAGGATGTTATGAAAAAATTGGAAACCATAGAGAAAAATTGTAGCATTGAAACTAAAATGGAAATATTACTGGATAATACTGATAAACTTGATAAAATCCTAGGAGGAATTAATGAAAGAATTGCTACTCTAGAAACTTGTGCTATCCATGGTAAACTTGAAGAAGCTATGAGAAAATTGGGTTCAACTTTTTCTTCTCTTAAATTTAATGAGAAAGCTTATGTGGGTAAGGAGAAAAAATTTATGTATGTCTCTAAGGTGCCTAAACCAAAGAATTACTATAGGCCTAAAATTGATAAAACTCCCAACACCGCTGGTAATGATGTTGATGCTTCATCTCTCGATGTTACTTGATACACACTTTACGCGCCTAGCCGAAAGGCGTTAAAGAAAAGCGCTTATGGGAGACAACCCATGTTTTTACCTACAGTACTTTGTTTTTATTTTGTGTCTTGGAAGTTGTTTACTACTGTAGCAACCTCTCCTTATCTTAGTTTTGAGTTTTGTTGTGCCAAGTTAAGCCGTTGATAGAAAAGTAAGTACTAGATTTGGATTACTGCGCAGTTCCAGATTTCTTTGCTGTCACGAATCTGAGCCCACTTCCCTGCAGGAAGCTCAGAAAATTATGCCAATTTACGTGCATGATCCTCAGATATGTACGCAACTTTCATTCAATTTGAGCATTTTCATTTGAGCAAGTCTGGTGCCATTTTAAAATTCGTCAATACGAACTGTTCTGTTTTGACAGATTCTGCCTTTTATTTCGCATTGCCTCTTTTGCTATGTTGGATGAATTTCTTTGATCCACTAATGTCCAGTAGCATTATGCAATGTCCAGAAGTGCTAAAAATGATTGTGTCACCTCTGAATATGTCAATTTATATTGTGCACTAACCCTCTAATGAGTTGTTTCGAGTTTGGTGTGGAGGAAGTTTTCAAGGATCAAGAGAGGAGTATGATGCAACATGATCAAGGAGAGTGAAAGCTCTAAGCTTGGGGATGCACCCGGTGGTTCACCCCTGCATATATCAAGAAGACTCAAGCGTCTAAGCTTGGGGATGCCCAAGGCATCCCCTTCTTCATCGACAACATTATCAGGTTCCTCCCCTGAAACTATATTTTTATTCCATCACATCTTATGTGCTTTTTCTTGGAGCGCCGGTTTGTTTTTGTTTTTGTTTTGTTTGAATAAAAAGGATCCTAGCATTCACTTTATGGGAGAGATACACGCTCCGCTGTAGCATATGGACAAGTATGTCCTTGGTTTCTACTCATAGTATTCATGGCGAAGTTTCTCCTTCGTTAAATTGTTATATGGTTGGGATTGGAAAATGATACATGTAGTAATTGCTATAAATGTCTTGGGTAATGTGATACTTGGCAATTGTTGTGCTCATGTTTAAGCTCTTGCATCATATGCTTTGCACCCATTAATGAAGAAATACATAGAGCATGCTAAAATTTGGTTTGCATAATTGGTTTCTCTAAGGTCTAGATAATTTCTAGTATTGAGTTTGAACAACAAGGAAGACGGTGTAGAGTTTTATAATGTTTTCAATATGTCTTTTATGTGAGTTTTGCTGCACCGGTTCATCCTTGTGTTTGTTTCTAACAAGCCTTGCTAGCCTAAACCTTGTATCGAGAGGGAATACTTCTCATGCATCCAAAATACTTGAGCCAACCACTATGCCATTTGTGTCCACCATACCTACCTACTACATGGTATTTTCCAGCCATTACAAAGTAAATTTCTTGAGTGCTACCTTTAAAATTCCATCATTCACCTTTGCAATATATAGCTCATGGGACAAATAGCTTAAAAACTATTGTGGTATTGAATATGTAATTATGCACTTTATCTCTTATTAAGTTGCTTGTTGTGCGATAACCATGTTTACTTGGGGAACGCCATCAACTCATTGTTGAATTTCATGTGAGTTGCTATGCATGTTCGTCTTGTCGGAAGTAAGGGCGATCTACACTGAGTTGAATGGTTTGAGCATGCATATTGTGAGAGAAGAACATTGGGCCGCTAACTAAAGCCATGTTCCATGGTGGAAGTTTCAGTTTTGGACAAACATCCTCAAATCTCTAATGAGAAAAGAATTAATTGTTGTTGAATGCTTAAAGCATTAAAAGAGGAGTCCATTATTTGTTGTCTATGTTGTCCCGGTATGGATGTCTAAGTTGAGAATAATCAAAAGCGAGAAATCCAAATGCGAGCTTTCTCCTTAGACCTTTGTACGAGCGGCATAGAGGTACCCCTTTGTGATACTTGGTTAAAGCATATGTATTGCGGTGATAATCCAGGTAGTCCAAGCTAATTAGGCCAAGGTGCGAGCACTATTAGTACACTATGCATGAGGCTTGCAACTTATAAGATATAATTTACATGATGCATATGCTTTATTACTACCGTTGACAAAATTGTTTCATGTTTTCAAAATCAAAGCTCTAGCACAAATATAGTAATCGATGCTTTTCCTCTATGAGGACCATTCTTTTACTTTCAATGTTGAGTCAGTTCACCTATTTCTCTCCACCTCAAGAAGCAAACACTTGTGTGAACTGTGCATTGATTCCTACATATTCGCTTATTGCACTTATTATATTACTCTATGTTGACAATATCCATGAGATATACATGTTACAAGTTGAAAGCAACCGCTGAAACTTAATCTTCTTTTGTGTTGCTTCAATACCTTTACTTTGAATTATTGCTTTATGAGTTAACTCTTATGCAAGACTTATTGATGCTTGTCTTGAAGTGCTATTCATGAAAAGTCTTTGCTTTATGATTCACTTGTTTACCCATGTCATACACATTGTTTCGATCGCTGCATTCACTACATATGCTTTACAAATAGTATGATCAAGATTATGATGGCATGTCACTCCGAAATTATCTTTGTTATCGTTTTACCTGCTCGGGACGAGCGAGAACTAAGCTTGGGGATGCTGATACGTCTCCAACGTATCGATAATTTCTTGTGTTCCATGCCACATTATTGATGTTATCTACATGTTTTATGCACACTTTATGTCATATTCGTGCATTTTCGGAACTAACCTATTAACAAAATGCCGAAGTGCCGATTCGTTGTTTTCGCTGTTTTTGGTTTCGAAATCCTAGTAAAGAAATATTCTCGGAATTGGACGAAATAAAATCCCGGAGGCCTATTTTCTCACGAAGCTTCCGAAGACCGAAGACGAGACGAAGAGGGGCCACGGGGTGGCCAAACCCTAGGGCGGCGCGGCCCCCTTGGCCGCGCGGCCTCGTGGTGTGGGCCCCCGTGCCGCCTCTCGACTTGCCCTTCCGCCTACAAATAGCCTCCGTGACGAAACCCCGGTACCGAGAGCCACGATACGGAAAACATTGCCGAGACGCCGTCACCGCCGATCCCATCTCGGGGGATCCCGGAGATCGCCTCCGGCACCCTCGCCGGAGAGGGGAATCATCTCCCGGAGGACTCTACGCCGCCATGGTCGCCTCCGGTGTGATGAGTGAGTAGTCTACCCCTGGACTATGGGTCCATAGCGGTAGCTAGATGGTTGTCTTCTCCCCATTGTGCTATCATTGTCGGATCTTGTGAGCTGCCTATCATGATCAAGATCATCTATATGTAATTCTATATGTTGCGTTTGTTGGGATCCGATGAATAGAGAATACTTGTTATGTTGATTATCAAAGTTATGCTTATGTGTTGTTTATGATCTTGCATGCTCTCCGTTTCTAGTAGAGGCTCTGGCCAAGTTTTACTTTTAACTCCAAGAGGGAGTACTTATGCTCGATAGTGGGTTCATGCCGCATTGACACCAGGACGAGTGATGAAAGTTCTAAGGTTGTGTTGTGCTTGTTGCCACTAGGGATAAAACATTGATGCTATGTCTAAGGATGTAGTTGTTGATTACATTACGCACCATACTTAATGCAATTGTCTCGTTGCTTGCAACTTAATACTGGAGGGGTTCGGATGATAACCTGAAGGTGGACTTTTTAGGCATAGATGCGGTTGGATGGCGGTCTATGTACTTTGTCGTAATGCCCAATTAAATCTCACTATACTCATCATGATATGTATGTGCATTGTCATGCTCTCTTTATTTGTCAATTGCCCAACTGTAATTTGTTCACCCAACATGCTGTTCGTCTTATGGGAGAGACACCTCTAGTGAACTGTGGACCCCGGTCCAATTCTCTTTACTTGAAATACAATCTACTGCAATACTTGTTCTCATCGTTTTCTCGCAAACAATCATCTTCCACACAATACGGTTAATCCTTTGTTACGGCAAGCCGGTGAGATTGACAACCTCACCTGTTTCGTTGGGGCAAAGTAGTTTGGTTGTGTTGTGCGGGTTCCACGTTGGCGCCGGAATCCACGGTGTTGCGCCGCACTACATCCCGCCGCCATCAACCTTCAACGTGCTTCTTGGCTCCTCCTGGTTCGATAAACCTTGGTTTCTTTCCGAGGGAAAACTTGCTGCTGTGCGCATCATACCTTCCTCTTGGGGTTGCCCAACGAACGTGTGAAATACACGCCATCAAGCTTCCACGAAGAGATCACCGGAGCACCAACCGCCAAGCCAATTAGGAGTTCACCCCTCCAAGAGTAACAAGTTCACGGTCTATCACTCAAACTAATCGTATTGGAGAGCTCAACATATGCAAAGATGCAAAGCAAGAACACCAAGAAAAGTGCTCAATCCTTCTATTTCAAATCCCACCAAAGCAACAAATGCTATGGAGGAACTAGAGAGGAAGAACAATAGTGGAGGTCAACCAACGACACCAAGATCTTGATCCCAAGAGTTCACCTCACTTAGAGGAGGAAAGGATTGGTGGAGGTTGTAGATCTAGATCTCCTCTTTCAAAGCCCTAAAAAAGATACAAGAATCATTGGAGGGATGGGAGGGAAGCAAGCTCAAGAATGTCAACAAAGGTGGGAGAAAATAAGCTCAAGAACTCTCGAAAACCTTTGGGGAAGAAGCCCATTTTATAGTCCCTCAAAATATAACTGTTTGAGGCAAAAAAAAAAGAGAGAAGTCAGTCTGTCTGTCTGCGCCAGTTTCTACGCCGGAACCAAACAAGTGAAACCGGCGAGAAAAATGGCACGCCGGTTCCACGCCGGAATCATTTCGGCTTGCCAGAATCATTTCGGTTTCACCGGAATGACGTACTGGTACGCCATTCAGCATATACCGATAACAATTCGGCACGCCGGAATGATTTCGGCGGGGAAACCGGCACCACCAGTTTCTACACCGGAATTCCAGACATAATCCAGAAACGATGATAACTTTTGCATCCGGACTCCGATTTTAACAAGCTTGGGCTTTTTGAGAAGCTAAGAACAAGCTCTATATAATAGAGGATATAAGACCAAAGAAAGAGCTAGAGGTAAAATATCAAATAATGAGAGGTATCAAACCTCCCTAAAAGAAGAACTGGTGAGACCTCCAAACTCAAAAAGGCAAAGGAAGATGCATACGGATTCCATCTCCGATAAACTTGGGTTTGTTGAAAATGTAGCAACAAGCTCAAAAACCTCACACAGAGAAACACCAAGAACCAACAAGAATAGGGATGCTAAGGATTGAGCTCCCTAAGACGATGCGGTCAAGTTACCCAACAGAAAGCCCCTCTTGATAGTACAGCTATCTATCCTATAAGCCGATCTCTCAACAACCTCCTTGAGATCGGTAAAACGAAAACCTAGCAAGGCCATACCTTTTACCTTGCACCCCGCTTGATCTTGATGATGACGCTTCAAACTTCACTCAAGCCGGAATGACTCGCTTGATCGTTGTTGCTTCGTGAAGACTCACAATTGCTCCCCATATACACCATTATGGGGTAGCTCCATTGAGACACATCTGCACATATCCATTATCACCAAGTGGATAACAAGCTTCAAGTATGATACCTTCGATATGCACATCTTGAACTTTCCCTTCTCAACCTTGATGATATCTGATAACGCCCACAAGATCACATGATCCAAAGTGGTAAATGTTTATGCTTCATGTGTTGACCAACTTGAATTCAATTCTCCACTCTTAGTCTTGGCCAACCTTGTATCTTTTCATGCTATTTATTTCATCTTCTTGATCATATAATATTCTTCTCTTTAAATTGATGTTCTTGATACCAATAAGGTATATCTTTATATTCATAGCATTCACACTTGAATCCAACACGTGGAATACAATCAAGACCTACTATGAAACATTCCTTCATATAAATAGAATAAAAACATTAATTCGTAGAGAATTGTTATTAATTACAAAAATATACTTAGAGACAATGTACCCTTACACACTTACACCGATCTATGTCTCCGTGATGGATGGAAATGGCTTAATTGCAAGTCAAACTGTATAGTACTATCATGCAAGATGCATCAACTTGCATGCCACGCAAAGATGCAAGAATGTCTCGTCCAAGAAACACGTTTCGTGCTGGTCCATCACGTGAGTCGAAGCGCGCCGTCGGTTTGTTTTGCTTCCAGATCTAATCAAGAGAGGCGGAATCTTGGGCTGGATACGTATCGTTAAAGGGTTCGTCGGTTGCTGGATCCATGGGTCCAAAGAGCGAGCTTTTTTTTTTTCTCTTTGAGAATTCCAAAGAACGAGCTAGCCCGTCACACGAAACTCATAATGTGATCACCCCCCGCCACGTCCTGTCGCCCAGGTCGTAATCACGGCGCCAAATGATTTGAGGAGTCGCTATGCTGTTGCTAGTGCGTGGAATGATCGGAGCGACCGCGTGACGCGAAAAGGACGCGCGCGTGTCCAGCAACGTCTCGTCTCGACGCTTGCTCGGTCGTCACGAGCGCCGCTCGTCGTCATGCCGCGGAGGCGAACGGCTCCGTCTCGAGAGCCCGCACCAGTACCAAGCGCGGCGCGTGCGTGGCCGAAAATAGGTGTTTTTTTTTTTACGTGCGAAAAATAGGTGTTGGATCCAACTGAACCAGAGTCAGTGTAAGATCAGGGCCGTGGCAAGATTAAGGATTAGGGTTTTTCAGTGTGATGCATATATATCGCACGCCGTAAGGGCGGTGCAGCAGATGCTGGTCGTGGATGCGGACAAGCACCGCATGGCGGAGTGGAGGCGGTTGTATCCCAAAGACGTCGAGTAAGAGAATAGTTATTAGGCGGATAAGAAGGTGGAGCGTAGGGCAGGGAAGGTCTTCTCCGACAAGCAGTACCGGCTCATGGAGTTGGGACTGCCAACCATCCCCAACAAAGACCACCGCTGGCTCGACACCGACAACGATTAGGGTTACGTTTACCTTAGAATACATTTCAGTTTTCTGTTTGTAGTGTTCAAATTCTGTCTTTACTTAGGTTTGCGCTGTTTCAGAGTTTTACTGATGGTTGACAGTTAAAACTTAGTGTTAAAATTCAGAGTTCGCGTTTGCCGTCCCTTAAAATACAGCTTCTAGAAAAACACTGAAATGTAAGATAATTTTTTTGGCATCTCTGAACCACTGGCCGTGCGCCGTAAACGAAGATAGCGCGCCGCAAACAGTTTGCCGCGTCTGTTCGAGTTGAATAGAGGGCGTCGGCAGGCACGGGGGGTCTGGCTGGGTTTTGGGCGACTTGGCAAGCTGCTACGCCGCACACGTACACGTACGTACGTACGTCATGAGGAAGGAGAGGTGGATGGGTATGGCTTGGCTTGGATTTTCTCTCGTTTTGGTTTTGGTTTTGTTGGCTAGTGTGTGGTGGTGGAGAATCCAGCACGCAGGCAGCCCCTCGCCTTTTGGCGCCTTGCGGCCTGGCTGGTCTCTGCTACCTAGCTAGCGTGTTGGCTTCCCTCGTTTTTTCCCTTGCTTGCTTATCTCTCTCGTGTAGATGGATGGATCCCGTGCAGGACAAAAGGCCTTTCCATGGAAATTTAATGGGCGCCACCGCCCCATAGCACCCACCTCCTTGCTCTTTGACTTGTCCCGACCGGCTCTCTTCTGTCCACCAATGGACGCCCGCCTACTGGATATTATTTACACTCTACTGGTACGCTTTCCTTCCTTCACAGGATCGGAGGGTACAAGTTGGGCTGATAGTTGGAGCTTGTTCCTTTTTCAAGCTCACATGCCGCTACACGTAGCTGCACCCGAGATCCCTCCATCACGTGCTGATAGTAGTCTTTCGTGACCCTAGTATAAAGTGGTGGGTGGCGGCCAGAGCCGTGCATGCAAAAGCATGCGCTCACGCGCCTGCTTCACACGTAGCTGCCCTACCTCACCCGCAACCTCACCATCAGATGGGTAGCTGCACCTCGCGAGGATTCTACGTGAAAATGTATGCAAAAAATGAGGCTGCTTTAGAGCATCTCCACTCGGGCTTCCCAAACTGAAATATGGTGCTAGTTAGCGTCGGATGGATGAAACTTTTGGTCTAGGAAGGCCTAGATTCCCAACGTCGAGCCACGAAAGCGACGCAAAACTATGAATTTGGCGACCAAATTCAAACAAATATAGTAAAATTTAAGCGAAATTTACTGGGATTCATATAATATAGGCTAGTTCGTTAATTTTTTGCCGAATTCGCACATATATTCGAAATCGGCGTACATATAGTAGATAACACTGGTAGAAAAACAGGCTTCCGGGAAGCCCCATTAGTCGCGAAGCTATAGGAACCGCGACTAATGGGGTCTTTAGTCGCGGTTCGTGTGGCGAACCGCGACCAAAGGCATGGGCCCACGGCGCACGGTGGCCAGCTGGTGCACGTGGTGGGCTTTAGTCGCGGTTGGCTAGGCCAACCGCGACTAAAGGTGCCCGAAGGCCTTTAGTCGCGGTTGGCCAGGCCAAACGGGACTAAAGCCCCTCCCCTATATATACCCATCCAGCAGCCAACACTTAGCCATTTGGAGCCATTCTCTTCACAAACTTCACAAGTGAGTGTTAGGTTTGCTTTTGGTTCCTCTTATGCACATAAGGTGTTTGATGAAATGCCCCAAGAGCATGAAACAAACATGATATGAAGTGTTGGAGCCACACTTGAGCTTTCTCATTTATTTTTCCTCCTCGATCGCGGTTAGCAACTTGAACCTTTGATGTGTCATTGATAAAATATGCATGTGTGTAGTTCATTGTTTAATTTATATTGTTTGTAGCTAGTTAGTTTAACAAATGCATGATGGTTAATTATATATTTTATATTATAATAATGCGGATGAATCGGCAATGGATGTACGGTAACCGACTCTCCGGCGAGTTCGGTACGGGTTTGAAAGATTTCCTCGTAGTGGCTAATGCGAACAAGCGGGGGTTTTGTTATCTGTCCATGTGTTAACCGTAAGAATCGAAGGGTTACTCTTCCTCAAGAGATGTTCACATGCACCTGCTTCGGCACGGTTTCATGCCAAGCTATAATTGTTGGACCAAGCATGGAGAAAGAGGGGTTATAATGGAAGAAGATGAAGAAGGGGATGATTTCATCGATGAAAGCTATCTTGCTCATTTCGGTGATACTTTCATGGAGGATGCTCGAAGGTGAAGGGGAAGGTGAAGGGGAAGGTGAAGAAGAGGCACGTGATGATCCCGTTGATGATCTTGGTCGGACCATTGCTCGATGCACGGAGACGCTCGCGAACCGAAAAGGAGAGGGAGAATTTGGATCGCATGTTAGAGGATCACGGGAAGGCGCTGTACCTCGGATGCGATGATGGTCCGAAAAGCTGGGCTGCACTACTGGATTTGTCTGAAATGGAAGGCACGAGCGAGTGTAGGTCGACTCGGCATTTGAAAACTTGCTGAAAATGTTGAAGAATATGTTTCCAAAGAATAACGAGTTGCCCGCCGATACGTACGAAGCAAAGAAGGTTGTCTTCCCTCTAGGTTTAGAGGTTCGAAGATACATGCATGCATCAACGATCGCATCCTCTACCGCGGTGAATACGAGAATTTGAATGAATGCCCGGTATGCACTCGCATTGCGTTTTAAGATCGAGGCGATGACCCTGGTGACGATGTTGAGGGCCGGAAACCCAGGAAGAGGGTTCCCGCCAAGGTGATGTGGTATGCTCCTATAATACCACGGTTGAAACGTCCGTTCGGGAACAAAGAGCATGCCAAGTTGTTGCGATGGCACAAAGAGGACCGTAAGTCGGACGGGGAGTTGAGACACCCCGCAGATGGAACGCAATGGAGAAAGATCGACGAGAGAGTTCAAAGATTTTGCGAGCGACGCAAGGAACATAAGATTTGGTCTAAGTACGGATGGCATGAATCATTTTGGCGAGCGAGCTCCAGCCATAGCACCTGGCCCGTGACTCTATGCATCTACAACCTTCCTCCTTGGTTGTGCATGAAGCGGAAGTTCATTATGATGCCGGTGCTCATCCAAGGTCCGAAGCAACCCGGCAACGACATCGATGTGTACCTAAGGCCATTAGTTGATGAACTTTTACAGCTGTGGGGCAGACACTGGTGTCCGTGTGTGGGATGAGCACAAAGAAGAGGAATTTGACCTACGAGCGTTGCTTTTCGTAACCATCAACGATTGGCCTGCTCTTAGTAACCTTTCGGGACTCGTCAAATAAGGGATACAATGCATGCACGCACTGCTTACATGAGACTCGAAAGTGTACATTTGCCAAATTGTAAGAAGAACGTGTACCTTGGGCATCGTCGATTTCTTCCGAAAGGTCATCCGAGTAAGAAAGAAAGGCAAGCATTACAACGGCAAGGCAGATCACCGTACGAAGCCTGCGGAACACTACTCGGTGTCGAGGTATTTGATATGGTCAAGGATTTGAAAGTCATCTTTGGAAAGGGTCCTGGCGGACAATCGGTTCCGAAGGGAGCCGACGGGTACGCAGACCATGTGGAAGAAGAAATCTATATTCTGGGAGCTAGAATATTGGAAAGTCCTAGAAGTCCGCTCCGCAATCGACGTGATGCACGTTACGAAGAATATTTGCGTGAACCTCCTAAGCTTCTTGGGCGTGTATGGGAAGTCAAATGATACAAAGGAAGCACGGCAGACCAGCAAATTTTGAAAGACCCCGATGACCGGCATCCGGAACGGTTTCAAGGTCGTGCCGCCTACGCTCCGACCAAAGAAGAGAAGGTCATCTTTTTTGAATGCCCGAGCGATATGAAGGTCCCGTCTGGATTCTCGTCCAATATAAAGGGAATAATAAACATGGCGGAGAAAAAGTTCCAAAACCCGAAGTCTCACGACCGCCACGTGATTATGACGCAATTGCTTCCGATTGCTTTGAGGGGCTCCTCGCCGGAAAATGTTCGAGTAGCCATTGTGAAGCTATGTGCATTCCTCAATTCAATCTCTCGAAGGTAATCAATCCGGAAGTTCTACCACGGTTACGTGAACGATGTGATCCAATGTCTTGTCGGTTTCGAGTTGGTGTTCCCGCCATCCTTCTTCAATATTATGACGCACCTCCTGGTTCACCTAGTCGATGAGATTTCCATTCTCGGTCCCGTATTTCTACACAATATGTTCCCCTTCGAGAGGTTCATGGGAATATTAAAGAAATATGTTCGTAACCGTGCTAGGCCGGAAGGAAGCATCGCCAAGGGCTATGGAAATGAGGAGGTAATTGAGTTTTGTGTTGACTTTGTTCCCGACCTTAAGCCGATTGGTCTTCCTCGATCGCGGCACGAGGGGAGACTAAGTGGAAAAGGCACGATCGGAAGGAAATCAACGATATGTATGGACGGCCGTTCTCCGACCGAAGCACACCACACGGCTTCCGACCAATTCCAGCTTGGTGGCTCCGTACTTTGAGAAACACAAGAATATTTTACGCTCGGACAACCCTGGGAAGCCTGAATCCTGGATTAGGAAGGCCCACATGGAGACTTTCGGCAGTTGGTTGAGAAAACATTTAATGAGTGACGAACATGTTGTAGATCAGCTCTACATGTTGGCCAAGACACCATCTTCGACTATAATGACTTTCCAAGGGTACGAGATAAATGGGAATACATTTTACACGATCGCCCAAGATAAAAAGAGCACCAACCAAAACAGTGGTGTCCGCTTTGATGCAAGCAACCGAGAATGGGCAAAAGGTCACATATTATGGTTACATAGAGGATATATGGGAACTTGACTATGGACCCTCCTTTAGGGTCCCTTTGTTCCGGTGCAAATGGTTCAAGCTAACAGGAGGTGGGGTAAAGGTGGACCAAGCAATACGGAATGACAATGGTGGATTTCAACAATCTTGGTTACCTTGAAGAACCATTCGTCCTAGCGAAAGATGTCGCTCGGGTTTTCTATGTGAAGGACATGAGTAGCAAACCGAGGAAACGGAAAGATAAGAAAACGATCGATACATCATGCGATGATCCAAAGCGCCACATTGTTCTTTCAGGGAAAAGAAACATCGTGGGAGTGGAGGACAAGACAGACATGTCGGAAGATTATAATATGTTTGCTGAAATTCCGCCCTTCAAAGTGAACACCGACCCAAGCATTAAGTTAAATGATGAGGATGCTCCATGGATACGGCACAATCGTAATCAAGCGGGGACACAAGGAAAGAAATGATGTGTAATAATTTATTGTACCAAACTTTGTTGAATGGATCATGTGAATTATATTACCCGTGATGTGTTTGGTGTCCATTTTCGAATGATTCAATTGACTCGAGATAGCACCGATGATACATGAAATTTGGAGTGACTAAGTCATACTCCCGCATACAGGAAATTTGGAGTGACTAAGTCATACTCCCGCATACATGAAATTTGGAGTGACTAAGTCATACTCCCGCATACAGGAAATTTGGAGTGACTAAGTCATACTCCTGCATACATGAAATTTGGAGTGACTAAGTCATACTCCTGCATACAGGAAATTTGGAGTGACTAAGTCATACTCCTGCATACATGAAATTTGGAGTGATTTAGTCATACTCCTGCCTAGGCGTATAATATGCATACTCGTAGTCTTCATAGCCGCCGCCGTTGTACTGGCAGTCGGCGCCTGCTTCTAAGTTGCCGGCATCGTCGTCGTCGCTGTCGTCGGGCGGCGCTCGTGGCTCGAACTGAGGGTAGCGCAGGCGGGGGATATCGCCGGCCGTGATGTAGTCCATGACGCTCTGCAGAGTCCGGCCGTACCACCATAGCCGACGGCCGGCCTCGTGGAAGTTTCCGGAGGCAGACCGTCCTCCTCATACCCGGCGAGCGCCCTCTCACGCCGATTGATGAAGAAGGCGTCCCAAGTATGCTGGTTATCGGGATGCCAGCGGGGATTCATCCGCTGCTCCGGCGTGAGGTCGAGGTAGTAGTGGTTCGTGATGGCCGCCCGGCGCAGTACCCTGAGGGACGGGAGGGACCGGCACGCCGCCGGCGCTTAGGCTCTAGCCGGCAGGGACGCGGTAGCCCGGTGGGCAAGGGTAGTTCGAGGCGCAAAGCTCCTCCACCTCGCCGGTAGGTTAGAGTGGGTGCGGTGGAAGCCATGAGAGAGTGATGAGAGATTGTAGAGATGTGATAATGCTGGCCAAGCCGGGCTACCTATATGTAGTGACAAATGGCGGGAAAAATGGGAGCGGGAAGACAGGAGGCGGGAAGAAAGAGGCGGGAAGAAAGTGGCGGGAAGAAAGAGGCGGGAAGAAAGAGGCGGGAAGAAAGTGGCGGGAAGAAAGAGGCGGGAAGAAAGAGGCGGGAAGAAAGTGGCGGGAAGAAAGAGGCGGGAAGAAAGTGGCAGGAAGAAAGTGGCGGGAAGAAAGAATTTTTTGATATATTGTTTTTCTGATTTTTTTGATATATTATTTGTATTTTTAAGAATTTGAATTGAATTAGTTTTATTTTTCTGATTTTTTGATATATTTTTTGTATTTTTAAGAATTTGAATTGAATTAGTTTTATTTTTCTGATTTATTTGATATATTTTTTGTATTTTATGATTTTGAAATGAATTAGTTTTATTTTTCTGAATTTATTGATATATTATTTGTATTTTTAACATTTTGAATTGAATTAGTTTTATTTTTCTGAATTTTTTGATATATTATTTGTATTTTATGATTTTGAAATGAATTTGTTTTATTTTTTGGAATTTATTGATATATTATTTGTATTTTTAACATTTTGAATTGAATTAGTTTTATTTTTCTGAATTTTTTGATATATTATTTGTATTTTATGATTTTGAAATGAATTTGTTTTATTTTTCTGTATTTTTAACATTTTGAAAAACAAAAAGTAATTTCAAAAATATCTTTAGTCGCGGTTGGCCTCACCAACCGCGACTAAAGGTCTGTGCGCGCGGGAAAGAAAAACCCGGCGAAAAAAGCCTTTAGTCGCGGTTGGTCTGGCCAACCGCGACTAAAGGGTGCCCTTTAGTCGCGGGTCGCCTCCCCAACCGCGACTAAAGGTGGGGGGCTATAAATACTCCGCGCGCGAACCGTCGCCTCCGCCATCGTCTTCTCCGCATCGTCTTCTCCCCGTCGCCTCCGTCTCCTGCCGAACGCCAGACGCCGCCGCCAGACGCCGCCCGCCAGACGTCGTCGCCGCACTCGCCGTCGCCGCAGACGCCGTCGCCGCCGCCTCTCTTCGCGCCATCGATCTCCCGTATGTCGCTGCGCGCGCCTCGCGCCCCTATACCCGCACTACTCGTCGCCGCCGCCGGACGCGCCCGCCGGCGCGCGCCGCCGCCGCCGCCCGCCGGACGCGCCGCCGCCGCCCGCACGCGCCGACGCCGCCCGCCAGACGCCGCCCGCGCCAGACGCCGCCCGGCCGCGCGCCAGAAAAGGAGAGAGAGAGAGGGCCGGGCCGGATTTTTCCCTTTTTTGTGTTTTTTTTTTCTTTTTAATTTTAACTAGTTAATTAGTTTAACAAAAATGGTAAATTAACAAAAAAAAGTAAAACTTGATAATTTGTAACTAAAATTTTGTATACTTAACAAAAATTTGTAACTAAAATTTTGTATACTTAACAAAAATTTAACTAAAATTTTGTATACTAACAAAATTTTGTATACTTAACAAAATCTTGAATAACAAAAATTTTACTTAACAAAAATTTTACTTAACAAAATTTTGACCTAAGAAAAATTTTACTTAGCGCCGTCGCCACCGCCCTCTCGGTCACCGCCACCGCCCTCTCGGTCACCGCCACCGGTCTCTCGGTCACGCGCGCGGTCACTGCGTCCCCCCTTTCGCCACCGCCACCGCCCTCTCGGTCACCGCCACCGCCCTCTCGGTCACCGCCACCGGTCTCTCGGTCACGCGCGCGGTCACTGCGTCCCCCCTTTCGCCACCGCCACCGGTCTATCGGTCACGCGGTCACTCGCGCCCCCCTCTCGCCTCCCTCGTCGCCCTCTCTCTTTATATGTAGAAGAGATGTGATAATGCTGGCATATACACAATTAATTTGTTTTTACTACATGTTTTCAGGACAGACATATGGCGGACGATAGTGCTGACCCGATTATGGACAACTATGATCCGGACGCTGAAGAACATATCTTCGGCATCATAAAAGGCGATGTTCTATATGTGCCGACCGGACAAAAAGAAGATGATATCTCTTCTTATCTCGAACTTTGAGGGTGAAGATGAAGGGCATGGTCAAGCAAGATGGTGCCGAAGAAACGTCGATAAACGACGATCTTCAATTGAAAGTAGCAACCACCTCCGGCGCCGAGGTATATATATATACATTGAGCCTCTGGTGATACAAACTCACTGATTTGAATAAATATGTGTGTACTAACGCGCGCGCCTCTCTTTCTTATTTTAGCCCTCGGCCGGATCGTCGAAACAATCGAGTACGTCATCGTCAAAGCGTGGCGTAACCAAGACGATGAAAGCAGGAGAAACATGCACCATCGATGTTGTCGAGGAAGACACCGGCAGGCCGCTGGAGCCCAGCAAGAACGCCACCAAGTTTGTCAGCCAATGCGGAGCCGTTGTTAGAGACAACGTCTCGATCACCGTCCAGGAGTGGAATGAGCCAAAGAAGGCACGTGTTGGTTTCACTTTTGTCGATAAGAGAACAAAAAAGATTGCTTCAAAAAGCTTATGGAACATTTCGTTCTACCTCCGGAATACCGCAAATACGATGAGGAGGGTAACAAGATTGCGGAAAACAAGGAGAGGTGCAAGCTAGTCAAACGGTTCGCTCTTTCTAGGATGGCCAACGCATTCCGGAAATACAAGCAAAATCTAGCCCATGACTTTGTCAAGCCGGGCAAGACTCCGGATTTCAAAGGACAATATGAGAAACCGCAACATGATTGGCCAGAATTTGTGAAGCAAAAGAAATCGGAGCAGTTCCTTGAAATATCGAAAAAAATAAGGATAATGCGGCCAAGAAGGAGTACAATCATAAAATGGGGCCAGGAGGGTATCGCTTTTGGCAGCCTAGGTGGGAGAAGATGGAGAACGAGCCGAGGGCGCGAGGAATCCGTCCGAGTACGGAGGGATGGGACCCAAGGGCCAAAAGCTGGTGGTACGGGCATGGGGGATCGCTCGAACCCGGAGACAGGGGAGTGTGTTTACCAGGGCAAAATAATTACACCCACCCAAAAGCTTATTGAGGCAATGAGGGATGCTCAAGAGGGAGGATCAAGTTCAACGGAGAGAACGACGCCCGACAAAAGCCCTCGGGAATCCCGAACACGGAGGACGTGTACGAGGCATGGGGCACATTCCGTGGAAAATAGGGTTCCCCGTAACGATGACCCGTACGGTTACGAAGCCGTAAGAGAAAGATGGATCGGGAAGCGAGATGTTGTGGCGCGGTTGGCATCGGAAATGGATGTCATGAAGAAAACCGTGAGTGTACTAGTAGCCGAAAGAGATGCAGCTCGGGCGCAAGCATGAAGATCATCCATTGGATCTCGGAAGCCAGCCGCGGAGAAGCAGCGTGGCTTCCACGGATGCCCCATCGGCTGGTGCACCGACGATCGAAATTACTGCACCGGAGCCTCTGGTGGTCGAAATTACTGCACCGGAGCCTCCTCGCTACCCCATGGACGATATAAAGGAGATGAAAGCATGTCATCTGTATTATCCTATCGGGAACATGTCCATGAAGGTAGCCATCGGCAGTGCTTTACCACCGGAGCACTCCACCACAACAACCCCATTCAAGATGGCTATGCTCGTGTCACGGTGGAGGACATAGTCCAAGGGTTTGAGGACCCGGACATTGACATTGCTACACCCGAAGGGGCGACAAGACTTGGAGATGTCAAGCGCCGGCTCATTCTATGGCGTAACAGTTTATCAAGTTTCCAGGCGAGGCGCCAGCAAGTCCACCCCCCTACGGTGGTGGTGGTGGCGGCGGTGGCGGTGGTGGTGGTGGTGCTTCACCTACACCTCCTTCACGAGGAACGACGCCGCCCCCCAATTCACCTCCGGCGGGTAAGCAGCCGCCGCCCCCTAGTCCGCCCCGGGCGGGTAAGCAGACACCGCCCACCAATCCACCTCCGGCGAAGAAGCGAGCAGCAGCCTCCGGATTATTAACCCGGACCCTTACGTACCTAAGAAAACAAAGGTACCGGAGGTATCACCGAAGCCTCTCCCCACGAGGCCTTGGGAATGTAGTGCCGAGGAAGTCGAGGCGGGCGCGGCTGCTGATTTAGAGAAATGGAAGGCGAGCTGCAAGAAGAAAATAGAGGGCGAGCCCAAGCCGGTATTTTCCGATGAGCAAAAGAAGTGGGCTAAGTCATTTTTGAACACACCGTCCCAAGCCGCAAAGAATCTGCTCGACGACTATGCACGTGAACTTCGTAGGCAAGCACTCGCGTTCAAGAGGAACCAAGAGTTGGCGGAGAAGCAGGAGAAGAAAGCCTTGGAGGAGGCCGAGAAAAAATTAGAAAGGGGGAAAGAAGTTGCCCAGCTCGGGGAACAAAGTAAACAATCGATCGCCCCGCTCATAGTGCAAGCCGCCGGTCCGGATGCCCCCGATATCATAGCAGCTGCGGCAGCACATGGATTGACCGTAATGAGTGCCGGAGAACAAGCGGCCACCTTAGGTATCACTCTTCGTGCACTCGTTAGGCCTTGATGAGGCGCCAATGAAGGACGTAGTATTTACATATGTGAAGAATGGCCCTCTCGTCGAGCTCGCGCAGAAGAGGATCTACCTCGACAAATGAAAGGTCCGCTAAATTGGTACAAGAGTTACATAAAACTTAAAAACGCCAAAGACTATATTTATGCGGAAGTTAGACATGAGCATCACTTCAAACATTACTATATAACAATTCATCGGAGTGAATTGTTCCAGCTGTTCAATCTGCGCGACCTCGACAAATCTATCATCAGTTGCTACGTTCTGTAAGTGATTTATTAATTTCTACCCCATCTCGTTCATTGCCCGCACTATATATTGTCCTAACTATCTTGTTGTGTACGCTATTATGCGGAATGAAGAAGCGGGAAATGCAAATAAGGAACATCCATGATGTTGGGTTCATTGACCCACACATCGTTAATTCATATGTGTTAGAACACCACCCCGCCGACGTGGAGGAAGACCTGTGGCGGTTTCTTAGAAAACAGGAACTCAAAAGTGATATTCTATTTCCTTACCATTTTGGGTGAGTGTTTCTGTCTTGAGCACATTCTCTTTTGTTTACTCCATGCATGGTATGTGGCTAATCGATGAGTTATATATGCATGATCGTGCATGTATCGTGTCCGCGAGTTCCACTGGATTCCGATGGTAATTCAATTTCACACCTCCACAGTTCTCGTCCACGACTCTCCGAATATGGATGCGGCGCTTTGGGCCGACATGAGAAAAATGATGCAAAAGTAATTGTTTTCATTCATTTGCGCTCTATATCGATCGGCCTATTTCGTTCATCATTTCCTAATATCAAGTAACTAATTAATAACTCTCTTGTTCATTTAATTTTCTTTGCCTCGTAGGGTTTGGAGACGGTTCGTAGATGAAAAGGTCGGTGAATTCAAAAAAGAGCTACATTTTAAAAGGGCAGTGCGGACGACTGGGGATATTCAGCCACCGGGGAGCAATCTATGTGGATACTATGTTTGTGAGAGGATCCGGAGATATACCAATGAGCGGGACCAGTCGGATGAGATCAACATCAAGAGGAATAACCTCCGGAAGACGCTTAGTCCAGAAGCTCGCTTCCGACCACTTCAGGAGGAACTAGCTGGATGGTTCGCGAGGGAAGTCATCGATCCTACAGGAAAACACTACGTAGAGGACGTAGAACTATACATGCATTAAATTATGTATGGAAACTTGTTCAAACTTGTATATGGTCATCCGATGATATTGAATATATATTGTATATTCCTCTTGAATTCTTTTTGGTTCTAATTTCAAATTTGTTTGAAATTGTACATTCATATGCATGCATGTATGTAGTACCGTAGAATATGTGAAACTCCTTCAAAATTACAAATAAAGCACAAAAGAAATAAAACAATACAAATTAAACGAGAAAACAGGTTTAGGGGGGCAGGTTTGGGGGGGGCCTAAAACCCTAAACCTGCGGCGGCCTTTAGTCGTGGTCGGCCAGAAGAACCGCGACTAAAGGGCCTCCGCCCCGACGGTCGCCTGGCGCCCACGTGGACGGGCCTTTAGTCGCGGTTCGTAAGCAACCGCGACTAAAGGGGGGGCCTTTAGTCGCGCTACTTTGGTCGCGGTTGCGCAACCGCGACTAATGGCAGTTGCGAACCGCGACCAAAGGCCCTTTTTCCACCAGTGTAAAAATCAATTAACCGACGTTCTACATGCCGAAATGGCGGTAGAACGCTGTGTAGTCGCCGCTGTCATCGGAGTCGTCGTCGTCCTTTGGCGGCGACGCCTGCGGCTGGCGGCTGCTGCTCTGGCATGGGGCCCCGACGGGTCGAGAAGGACGCGGTGTTGCCCAGTCATCATCGCTATCGTCGAGGACGACGACGCCGTCGTCGTATCGCTGGGCTTGGGCGCGGTGCTGCACAACCTCCTCGAGCAGCCGTTGCTGGCGCTCCGTCTCCTCCCTCTCCCACTCCACCTTGGACCTGGAGAGCGCCACGTCCATCTTCATTTGGAGGTCAACGAGGACGACTTCGTTCAGCGAACGCGCCATCACCGCCTCGAGGATCGCGTCATCCTCGGCGTCGGGGGAGGTCAACGGCGTGGCCTCCTTCTTCGTCTTGCCCAGGCGCCCGCCGGCGTGGCCTCCTTTTCCGGCTCGTGCTTGACGCAGATCAAGCGGCCACGCGGAGGCGACGGGCTCCACCTCTCGCTGATGACTTTCCCGCCGCCGTGGCCTCGGACGGGCTCCGGCTTGACAACGCGAAGCTGGGTCGTCAACGTGGCTGCCGTCGCGGAGCCTGAGGAGTGCGACGTCGAGTCCGAAGATGACGACGTGGATGCCATCCGTCGTGGCATCCATGAGTTCCCGCAACGCCGAGAGAACGCCGCCGGAGTTCTCGGCGGCATTTGCAGGAAGGGGGAGTCCCCCGCCTGGATGTGGACGAGGACGGCAGCGAGGGTGCGGCCTGGGACGCTCCACTAGCAGCGCCCACCGTCCGCGTTGTTCCTCACCGGTGGCGGAGGAGGCCCCTCGTAGGACGCCAGCTCCCGCTCGTAGCGCTCGCGGAAGAAGGAGGCCCACACGACGTGGTTGTTAGGGAAGCGCTCCGGCAGCGCCCACTCCTCGCTAGACATCATGGCGAGGGCGACCTGGATCTCTTCGTCGAGCTCTACGGCCCCTAGCGGCGGAGGAGGGATGTAGACGACGCCAACGCTAAGCCCCCGGGACAGCGGCCCGCAGAAATCAGGTGGCGTCAGATAGTTGGACTCGTACAGTAGCCGCGCCTCCCAGTTGTGGAGGGATTAGCGGCCGAACTCGTTCGCTGCCGCATTGTCGCCGGGGTAGCGTTCGTCCATCTTCGCGGGTCGGAAAGGGGAGTGTGGAGGTGAGGGAGATTTTGGCAGTCTGTCGGCGGTGCGTCGATGAAGAAGAAGAAGGGGAAATGAGGAGGGGTATATAGGCCTGGTGCCCCGGCCAGTAATGGCGCGCAGAAGCCGAGGAGAAGACGATGACTGTCGTGTGTCCACTTGCATGTTGCTCCCTTAACTCCGTCGCGTGTCCACTGGCCTGCCGCTCCGGCGAGTAACGGCGCGCAGAAGCCGAGGATGACGATGACCGTTCAAAGGACACGGATGACGCCTAGAGGGAGGGTGAATAGGCGGTTTAAAACTTTTACGACTATGGCTTAACAAATGCGGAATAAAACAAGCGTTTAATTTGCTAAGCACAAAACCTATATAACTAGGGTTCACCTATGTGCACCAACAACTTATGCCAAGAAATACAAGCAACTATGTGATATCAAGATATATAACTGCAAGCACGAAGGCTATCACAAAGTAAAGTGCATAAGTAAGTAGCTCGGGTATAGGAATTACCGAGGTGACGCGAGACAGCGATGTATCCGAAGTTCACACTCTTGCGAGTGATATTCTCCGTTGGAGCGGTGTGGAGGACAAAGCACTCCAAACGCCACGAAGGCCTCACCATATTCTCCTCGAGAAACCCACCAAAAGGGATGTCCTTGATCCACTATGGTACCTTGAGGGTGGTCACCAAACCCGCACAAATCTTAGGGTTATCTCCACAACTTAATTGGAGGCTCCCAATAACACCACTAAGCCACAAAGCTCAAAACTTGAGGTAATGTCCACAACTTAATAAGAGGCCCAAGAAACACCACAAAGACCACTAAAGCCGTCTAGGGTCCAAAGACCCAAGAGGAACAAGCTCCCCTCCACATATGAGGGGAGAAACCTGATGCACTAAATGCATTGGAAAGAACACCACAAAGATGCTCAAGTTCTTTTCTCTTATATTTCAACAAAGCTACAAAAGCTATTGGGGGAATAAGAAAGGAAGAACAAATAGGAAGAACACCAAATTTCTCCAAGATCTAGATCTAGTGGATTCCCCTCACACAAAGATTGATTTGATTGGTGAAGATATAGATCTAGGTCTCCTCTATCTTTATCTCAAATAGATGCAAGATTCATGGGAGGGTGAGGGAGATAGCAAGCTCAAAGAAAGTGAACAATGGGAGCAAAACGAGCTCTAACGGTTAGGAAACATTGGGGAAGAATACCCCCTTAAATATGGCAAGAGAAATCTGCCCGTTATGCACAAAACTCGTCAAAACCGGAACTTACGGTCATTTGGGGCGGTACTACCTCCCCCTGGTAGTACCGGCCAACTTCCGGGCGAAGTAGGGCGTCCCCGGGATGATCCAGGTACATAAGAAATCATGTTTCCGGAACTTGGGCGGAACTTGACCGGTACTACTGCCCCACCGGTAGTACCTTCCCCAAAATCGGTACTTCTGCCACTTTGAAACGTCCAAACATACCGGTACGAAAACTTCAAAAACTTTTGTATCCGGACTCCGATTTCGATGATCTTGGGCTCGTTTAAATCACAACAACGAGCTCTACGACAATATGCATACAAACATCATAGTACAACAAGGTAAGATAGAAACAAATGAATAAAGGTTTTACTATCTATAAAAGACAAACCGGTCAAACCACCAATATCGAAAACGCAATAGAGAATGCATGTGAAATATGTTTTCGATGAACTAGAGCTTGTATTGGAGATTAATACATGCTATAAATTCTCTCATGGATAAGAACCAAATAAGAACCAAGAAAGATGATGCCAATGATGAAAAGTTTTGATCTCTCTCTGAACGATACGATGAAATTACTCACTTGAGAGCCCCTCTTGATAGTACGACTATCTATCCTATAACCCGATCTCGATACTAACACCACGAGGCCGGTAAGAAACAAACCCTATCAAGATCATACCTTTGACTTGCGCATATTCCACTTGAGGTTGATGATGTCGATCTTTTCCACCTCAAGACGGAACACCTTTCGTGATTACACTTGCATGTTGAAGAATTTCAAATTGCTCCCCGATACTCCTATGGTAGAGCCTCTTCTTTAGGCATGACTTCACATATCCATGATCACCATAAGAATGGAAATCTTCAAACCTATGATCTCTTCTAGATGCTTTTCTTGAACTTCCACTCCAATTCTTCATTCTTCATCATGTTGATGTCTTCAAGGTATACATGAGCCACCACTCTATCTTATTCTTCAAAGCACACTTATCACTTGATATTCTTCATTTTCTTCTTCTTATTGCAACCTTGAAGTCAACATATGCTTCAAGCATTGCCTATGGACAAGTCCTACCAAACATGACTCAATCCAAACATTAGTCCATAGGGATTGTCATTAATTACCAAAACCACACATGGGGGCTCCATGCACTTTCAACCGTGCCTTGTGTCGCTGACTGAACGGGGCCAGTGGTAGGGCTGAATTCTTCGAGCGTCTTCTCGGATCTTCGTGCCCTTTTCTCTCCATCCGGTGGTGGCATGCGCTTCTGTGGTGACCCTGCATACCACTGCATGTTGTAGTATGCCAGTCGTTGATATAACATTCACGAAGTACCATTCCGCAAATATTACATCCCTCGCGAGTAGTACAACGGAACATAGCGAGGTCCATAACTCATTCACTTATTATTACAAGCATTAAACATATATTGTCTTGGAGCTCCTCTTGGGTCCTCGGAGGAATACTCCTGGGTTCGAGGTGAACCCAACTTAGCTTACAACGGAAGAGTCTCATTAAACTATACATTTATTGACTCGAGCGGCTAAATACTAAGAGTTCGGGCTGCTCGGTTACTCATGCTCTTGGATGTCTCTAGGCTTGATCTCCTCCGGAAGCCTCCCCGAATCCGTAGACTATGAGGTAGTCTACGCCTTCAACACCTCCTGAGAGGTCTGGTTCTTCGTAGCCGATGATCTCGGCTCCTTCATTGCTGTCGTAGTCCTCCTCCAGACGATTCAGACAATCTAAGCATGAGATTGAAGAGTGGTATGAGTACGAGCGTACTCAACAAGTTCATTATAGATAAGAGGTGTTTCATGCACTAGCTACGATATTAGACCAGAAAGTCTAATACCAATGCGGGTTTTGGTAAACATTTCTTCAAGAGATTGCTTTTATTTCAAAGAGCTATGTCCGTCGGCCTTCACCGGTTTACTAGAACTTCATGGAGCTCCTTTCGGCCGCGTTCGCAGTTCCTTATCCGGAACGAGGGAGTGACAGGTCACGGTTCTTTACACTCTACGAGAGGTGTGTTGCTTTACCCATAAGAGATCTTAACCTTGGTGCCAACCGGGCAGCTTTCCGTCCACACTTCCTTTGGTGTGAGGCCCGGTATAAGGTCTAGCCAATCATGTTCCTCCGCTACCTCGAACACCCACCCTTTGTTGCATGCCCCGACCACGGGTCCTCGCCGGTCCCATTATTCCCACTCACGGGTGGACCCCGACCACGACAACGGTTTGGGACTCGTTAACCAAATTCCTTCGCCGGTAGCTGCAACCCATCATAGACCGCAATACCGTGGGGACTTAAGGCCTCCCCGACCAACCGCTTGCACTTCGAGCGACAAGTGTCTACGGACTATGCCGTGGGGACTTAAGGCTTCCCCGACCAACCGCTTGCCCGTGACGATACAAGTGTTTACGGTAAAGCGCATCCGTTGATGAACAAGAGGTGGAAACACTTTTGACTACTCCGTCCCACTCCGGATCTTATGGTTAACACGGGTATTACGTCACAAGAATCACTGGCGACATTTGTTGTTTAATCCTAGATGGATATAAACCCGTGCAATGGAACCTCCACCATATCAACACAATCCATGGTTCCATTGCCCACCACATAGTCATATTCATAGTTATGAAAGTAGTGGTTTTGGTTTTTATGCAATAGTGATAACCATAATACTTTGCAAGTAATTTGATAGAAATACTCAAATGACATGAGCAAGTGATGAACTTGCACGAACACCGCAAAGTTTTGCGGTTGGAAGGTGTGGACTGACCCTTGTCCTCTGTTTCGAAAAATAGCATCATTGTCCGATAAGGGCAATGGTTAAAGAAGCAATTACGCATGATTCCATTTTTAGGGTTTGTTCCCCCCTTCCGATGTCGTTATTATTTCATGTAAGAGGTTAATACTAAGAATAATTTGGGGATACTTGATTTAAAGTAAAATACAACCTTGAAATGTTGTCAAGGTGTTTTTAAAGTCCAAATGCATTAATGGATTTATTTTCATTATTGAAAATAATATGTGTGATTTAAATCATTATTTAAATCATCAAATTAAGACTTATTCATAATTGTCTTTAAAAATTCTCTTTGATATTTTATTTGGATAGAGAATTTTATGTTGATTGATTTTCATATTTTTAATTATTTTTTTAGAGCTCTTATCAATTTTCTTTTTAGTTCCAAAGTTTCTTGTTTTAAATGGAATTGTGAAATGTCTATATTGCCCCTGGGCCCACCTGTCAGTGGATCCCAGTGGGTTGGGCTAAACCAGCTCGGGTCCAACCGACCCGAGCGGTCGCTCACTTGCCCACCTCCTCGCGCCGCTCGACCTAACCCTAATCCCTCTCCTCTCTGCGGCGATCTGCGTCGCCCTCACCGTCGCCGGCCGATTCCGGCGATTCCCGGCCGCCATGGCCCTCGCCATGGGGCGCATCTGCACCGCCACGCGACGGCGCACCAGATCCACGGCATCGATCTGGTTCTAGCCGCCCCCTTCGCCGATCCCCCTCTCGTTTGTCCGCACGGTGGTGCGGTGCTCACCGGTGATGGCGTGTATTTCACACGTTCGTTGGGCAACCCCAAGAGGAAGGTATGATGCGCACAGCAGCAAGTTTTCCCTCAGAAAGAAACCAAGGTTTATCGAACCAGGAGGAGCCAAGAAGCACGTTGAAGGTTGATGGCGGCGGGATGTAGTGCGGCGCAACACCGGAGATTCCGGCGCCAACGTGGAACCTCGCACAACACAACCAAAGTACTTTGCCCCAACGAAACGAGTGAGGTTGTCAATCTCACCGGCTTGCTGTAACAAAGGATTAACCGTATTGTGTGGAAGATGATTGTTTGCGAGAGAAAATAGTAAAACAAGTATTGCAGCAGATTTGTATTTCGAGTATTAAAGAATGGACCGGGGTCCATAGTTCACTAGAGGTGTCTCTCCCATAAGATAAAAGCATGTTGGGTGAACAAATTACGGTCGGGCAATTGACAAATAGAGAGAGCATAACAATGCACATACATGACATGATAAGTATAGTGAGATTTAATTGGGCATTACGACAAAGTACATAGACCGCCATCCAACTGCATCTATGCCTAAAAAGTCCACCTTCGAGGTTATCATCCGAACCCCCTCCGGTATTAAGTTGCTAACAACGAGACAATTGCATTAAGTATGGTGCGTAATGTAATCAACAACTACATCCTCGGACATAGCGCCAATGTTTTATCCCTAGTGGCAACGGCACAACACAACCTTAGAACTTTCATCACATCGTCCCGAGTGTCAATGCGGGCATGAACCCACTATCGAGCATAAGTACTCCCTCTTGGAGTTAAAAGTAAAAACTTGGCCGAGCCTCTACTAGAAACGGAGAGCATGCAAGATCATAAACAACACATGTATAATAACTTGATAATTAACATGACATAGTATTCTCTATCCATCGGATCCCGACAAACACAACATATAGAATTAGAGATAGATGATCTTGATCATGTTAGGCAGCTCACAAGATCCAACAATGAAGCACAATGAGGAGAAGACAACCATCTAGCTACTGCTATGGACCCATAGTCCAGGGGTAGACTACTCACTCATCACTCCGGAGGCGACCATGGCGGTGTAGAGTCCTCCGGGAGATGAATCCCCTCTCCGGCGGGGTGCCGGAGGCGATCTCTGGATCCCCCGAGATGGGATCGGCGGCGACGGCGTCTCGGTGAAGGTTTTCCGTATCGTGGCTCTCGGTGCTGGGGGTTTCGTCACGGAGGCTTTAAGTAGGCGGAAGGGCAAGTCAAGAGGCGGCACGGGGGCCCACACCATAGGCCGGCGCGGCCGGGGGTGGGGCCGCGCCGCCTAGGGTTTGGCCAACCCGTGGCCCCTCTTCGTCTCGTCTTCGGGCTTACCGGAAGCTTCGTGGAAAAATAGGCCCCTGGGCTTTGATTTCGTCCAATTCGAGAATATTTCGTTACTAGGATTTACGAAACCAAAAACAGCGAGAAAACAGAAGCGGCACTTCGGCATCTTGTTAATAGGTTAGTTCCAGAAAATGCACGAATATGACATAAAGTGTGCATAAAACATGTAGGTATCATCAATAATATGGCATAGAACATAAGAAATTATCGATACGTCGGAGACGTATCAAGCATCCCCAAGCTTAGTTACTGCTCGTCCCGAGCAGGTAAAACGATAACAAAGATAATTTCTGAAGTGATATGCCATCATAACCTTGATCATACTATTTGTAAACATATGTAGTGGATGCAGCGATCAAAACAATGGTAATGACATGAGTAAACAAGTGAATCATAAAGCAAAGGCTTTTCATGAATAGTACTTCAAGACAAGTATTAATAAGTCTTGCATAAGAGTTAACTCATAAAGCAATAAATCAAAGTAAAGGTATTGAAACAACACAAAGGAAGATTAAGTTTCAGCGGTTGCTTTCAACTTGTAACATGTATATCTCATGGATAATAGTCAACATAGAGTGATATAACAAGTACAATATGCAAGTATGTAAGAATCAATGCACGGTTCACACAAGTGTTTGTTTCTTGGGGTGGAGAGAGATAGGTGAACTGACTCAACATAAAAGTAAAGAGAATGGTCCTTCAAAGAGGAAAGCATCGATTGCTATATTTGTGCTAGAGCTTTTATTTTGAAAACATGAAACAATTTTGTCAACGGTAGTAATAAAGCATATGAGTTATGAAAGTTATATCTTACAAGTTGCAAGTCTCATGCATAGTATACTAATAGTGCCCGCACCTTATCCTAATTAACTTGGACTACCGGATCTTTGCAATGCACATGTTTTGACCAAGTGTCACAATGGGGTACCTCCATGCCGCCTGTACAAAGGTCTAAGGAGAAAGCTCGCATTTTGGATTTCTCGCTTTTGATTATTCTCAACTTAGACATCCATACCGGGACAACATGGACAACGAGATAATGGACTCCTCTTTTATGCATAAGCATGTGGCAACAATTATTATTCTCATATGAGATTGAGGATATGTATCCAAACTGAAACTTCCACCATGAATCATGGCTTTAGTTAGCGGCCCAAAGTTCTTCTCTAACAACATGCATGCTCCAACCATGAAGGTGGTAGATCTCTCTTGCTTCAGACAAGACGGACATGCATAGCAACTCACATGATATCCAACCAAGAATAGTTGATGGCGTCCCCAGAAACATGGTTACCGCTCAACAAGCAACTTAATAAGAGATAAAGTGCATAAGTACATATTCAATACTACAATAGTTTTTAAGCTATTTGTCCCATGAGCTATATATTGCAAAGGTGAATGATGGAATTTTAAAGGTAGCACTCAAGCAATTTACTTTGGAATGGCGGATAAATACCATGTAGTAGGTAGGTATGGTGGACACAAATGGCATAGTGGTTGGCTCAAGTATTTTGGATGCATGAGAAGTATTCCCTCTCGATACAAGGTTTAGGCTAGCAAGGTTATTTGAAACAAACACAAGGATGAACGAGATACAGCAAAACTCACATAAAAGACATATGGTAAACATTATAAGACTCCATACCGTCTTCCTTGTTGTTCAAAACTCAATACTAGATGTTATCTAGACTCTAGAGAAACCAAATATGCAAACCAAATTAGCAAGTTCTAAGTATTTCTTCATTAATGGGTGCAAAGTATATGATGCAAGAGCTTAAACATGAGCACAACAATTGCCAAGTATCAAATTATCCAAGACATCTTAGAGTTACTACATGTAGCATTTTCCAATTCCAACCATATAACAATTTAACGAAGGAGAAACTTCGCCATGAATACTATGAGTAGAACCTAAGGACATATTTGTCCATATGCAACAGCGGAGCGTGTCTCTCTCCCATAAGGTGAATGCTAGGATCCATTTTATTCAAACAAAACAAAAACAAAAACAAACCGACGCTCCAAGCAAAATACATAAGATGTGGCCGAATAAAAATGTAGTTTCAGGGGAGGAACCTGATAATGTTGTCGATGAAGAAGGGGATGCCTTGGGCATCCCCAAGCTTAGACGCTTGAGTCTTCTTAATATATGCAGGGGTGAACCACCGGGCATCCCCAAGCTTAGAGCTTTCACTCTCCTTAATCATATTGCATCATACTCCTCTCTTGATCCTTGAAAACTTCCTCCACACCAAACTCGAAACAACTCATTAGAGGGTTAGTGCATAATAAAAATTCACATGTTCAGAGGTGACACAATCATTCTTAAAACTTCTGGACATTTCATAAAGCTACTGGACATTAATGGATCAAAGAAATTCATCCAACATAGCAAAAGAGGCAATGCGAAATAAAAGACAGAATCTGTCAAAACAGAACAGTCCGTAAAGATGGATTTTATTAGGCCACAAGACTTGCTCAAACGAAAATGCTCAAATTGAATGAAAGTTGCGTACATATCTGAGGATCACTCACGTAAATTGGCATAATTTTCTGAGTTACCTACAGAGAATTAGACCCAGATTCGTGACAGCAAAGAAATCTGTTTCTGCGCAGTAATCCAAATCTAGTACTTACTTTTCTATCAAAGACTTTACTTGGCACAACAAAACATAAAACTAAGATAAGGAGAGGTTGCTACAGTAGTAAACAACCTCCAAGACACAAATATAAAACAAAAATACTGGAGTAAAAACATGGGTTGTCTCCCATAAGCGCTTTTCTTTAACGCCTTTCAGCTAGGCGCGAAAGTGTAACTCAAGTGTTATCGAAGGGTGGTGCACCTACAGCGGGGTTTGGAGTTTTCTCAACCATGCATAGTATATTGGATACATAAGTTTCAGCGTCTCCTTTTCATTAGTCTTGGGCTTGCTACTCTCATCAAACAAATTTTCGGGAACAAGCCAAGCATAGTTATGTTCTAGTGCATCATTCATAGCTAGGAGTTTACATGGTATTGGTGCTTTGATCTCCCCACCATCATTAATATTATTAGTGTATCTTATTCTATCCATGTCCATCTTTTCAAGGAGACTAACAAAATTAGTATGAGAACCAAGCATATTAAATTTAGCAAAGACCTTCCTAGCTTCTCTTGCTAGACCACCAAATTCTCTAAGAAGGGTTTCTAAAACAAAATCTTTCTTTTCCCCCTCTTCCAAATCACCAAGTGTAAGAAACATGTGTTGGATTATAGGATTGAGATTAACAAATTTAGTTTCCAACAAGCGGACTAAAGCAACAGCAGCAATTTCATAAGTAGGAGCAAGTTCTACCAAGTGTCTATCTTCAAAATCTTCAACGGTACTAACATGGGTGAAAAATTCTTCTATATTGTTCCTCCCAATTATAGACCCTTGTCCTATCGGTATGTTCTTTGTGGTAAAATCAAAAGGAAACATGATGAAATAAGTAAAGTAAATGCAAGTAACTAATTTTTTGTGTTTTTGATATAGCAAACAAGACAGTAAATAAAGTAAAACTAGCAACTAATTTTTTTGTGTTTTGATATAATGCAGCAAACAAAGTAGTAAATAAAATAAAGCAAGACAAAAACAAAGTAAAGAGATTGAGAAGTGGAGACTCCCCTTGCAGCGTGTCTTGATCTCCCCGGCAACGGCGCCAGAAAAAGGGCTTGATGGCGTGTATTTCACACGTTCGTTGGGCAACCCCAAGAGGAAGGTATGATGCGCACAGCAGCAAGTTTTCCCTCAGAAAGAAACCAAGGTTTATCGAACCAGGAGGAGCCAAGAAGCACGTTGAAGGTTGATGGCGGCGGGATGTAGTGCGGCGCAACACCGGAGATTCCGGCGCCAACGTGGAACCTGCACAACACAACCAAAGTACTTTGCCCCAACGAAACAGATGAGGTTGTCAATCTCACCGGCTTGCTTGTAACAAAGGATTAACCGTATTGTGTGGAAGATGATTGTTTGCGAGAGAAAATAGTAAAACAAGTATTGCAGCAGATTTGTATTTCGGTATTAAAGAATGGACCGGGGTCCACAGTTCACTAGAGGTGTCTCTCCCATAAGATAAAAGCATGTTGGGTGAACAAATTACAGTCGGGCAATTGACAAATAGAGAGAGCATAACAATGCACATACATGACATGATAAGTATAGTGAGATTTAATTGGGCATTACGACAAAGTACATAGACCGCCATCCAACCGCATCTATGCCTAAAAAGTCCACCTTCGGAGTTATCATCCGAACCCCTCCGGTATTAAGTTGCTAACAACGGACAATTGCATTAAGTATGGTGCGTAATGTAATCAACAACTACATCCTCGGACATAGCGCCAATGTTTTATCCCTAGTGGCAACAGCACAACACAACCTTAGAACTTTCTGTCACTGTCCCAGGTGTCAACGCAGGCATGAACCCACTATCGAGCATAAGTACTCCCTCTTGGAGTTAAAAGTAAAAACTTGGCCAGAGCCTCTACTAGAAACGGAGAGCATGCAAGATCATAAACAACACATGTATAATAACTTGATAATTAACATGACATAGTATTCTCTATCCATCGGATCCCGACAAACACAACATATAGAATTACGGATAGATGATCTTGATCATGTTAGGCAGCTCACAAGATCCAACAATGAAGCACAATGAGGAGAAGACAACCATCTAGCTACTGCTATGGACCCATAGTCCAGGGGTAGACTACTCACTCATCACTCCGGAGGCGACCATGGCGGTGTAGAGTCCTTCGGGAGATGAATCCCCTCTCCGGCAGGGTGCCGGAGGCGAGCTCCTGGATCCCCCGAGATGGGATCGGCGGCGACGGCGTCTCAGTAAGGTTTTCCGTATCGTGGCTCTCGGTACTGGGGGTTTCGTCACGGAGGCTTTAAGTAGGCGGAAGGGCAAGTCAAGAGGCGGCACGGGGGGCCCACACCATAGGCCGGCGCGGCCGGGGGTGGGGCCGCGCCGCCCTAGGGTTTGGCCAACCCGTGGCCCCTCTTCGTCTCGTCTTCGGACTTCTGGAAGCTTCGTGGAAAAATAGGCCCCCGGGCTTTGATTTCGTCCAATTCCGAGAATATTTCGTTACTAGGATTTCGAAACCAAAAACAGCGAGAACAACAGAATCGGCACTTCGGCATCTTGTTAATAGGTTAGTTCCAGAAAATGCACGAATATGACATAAAGTGTGCATAAAACATGTAGGTATCATCAATAATATGGCATAGAACATAAGAAATTATCAATACGTCGGAGACGTATCAACCGGCACCTCAGGCGTGATGGTGCCGTCGGGCCTTCCCACCGTGGTGTGGAGTGCTGCGGCGCCAGTCGGGCCTGGCATGGCCTGGCCAGGTGCCGCCGTGCCTTCGGCGCGCGCCGCCGTGGCCGCCACGGCTACGCCTGCCGTCTGCTCGCTCCGGTACATGCGCCGCCTCTCTCTTACCCTCTGTGCTTGTTCTTCCTTCTCTTCTATGTGCTCGGCCATGGCTTTCCTCCTTGTGGAGGTCTGCCATGCTGTTGCTGCTGCTCTGCTGCGCTTGGCTCGCTGCTGCTACGTATGCTGCTTGCTGTGTTGCTATTGCCATGCTTGCTCTAGTCTATGTGCTTGTGCAAATCCTGCTGTGATGTGTGCTTCCTTTGATTCTTGTCCCTGCTCACCCTTGAGGTTATACATGCTATCATCTGGCTAGATGCTCATCTGAGCATCACCAGCCACTGTTATTGCTTGCTTACTTGTGCTGTAATAAGCTCTAGCTCCTCTGGTTCATTACTGTGGTTGATTCTTGCTGTTTAGCAAGAGACAGTGTTATTTGTGTGATGATTATTGAGTTCTGGCTCATAGTGGGTTTGGCTTTGCTTAATTGTTGTCCATATACATCAATTCCTTGATGATATGCTTCTGGATACAATCATAAAAATGGTTTATGTGCTAGTCTGTGATCTAATTGATGCTTATCTGTGGCTGTTTAATTCATAGAATTCATGTGTGATACTGGTGATTGATTCCAGCATGCCCTGGCATGCTCTAGCAGGCTCGGTGATCAAATGATTATCACTGGCTTGTTGCCTGTGCCTTACTGGTGCTTCTCCTAATGTCTGGTGTGACACTTGTACTTGTGCTCGGTGTGTGTTAATGCTTGCTCAAGCATCATCCGATGCTTGCAAGTGAGCCATTGGTTCACCGGCAAGATGTTGGTGCTTTAGTTACTTAACCGTTTCATTTATCCGTAATTCCTTGCTTTACTAGATGGATAAATGATGTGAACTGCTTGCGCTTATGATCATCTTACGATTAATTTGATTGAGCTAGAGGGATGCCAACATCCGTTGGGAACCCTAGCTCCATTTGAACCCTTCCGGGTAATGATAAACTGCTTTGGTGACTTTCCTGTGTGGCTAGGTAGTCTGTTGTGACCCTAGCAGGCTGTGTCTGCTAGAAATGGTTGCTCCTACCCCTGTTAGATGCTTCTGTGCACTAATCCTGGTAGTCTTTCATAGGCTGCTAGGTTATTTGATGTTGAAATCATACTGGACAGATAGCTGTCCAGTGATCTGATGGCTTAGCTAGTTGTGTGTTGCTAGGTGAATCTGGGTAGCTTGATAGGGATTAGTTCCTTGCTGGATTTCCCTGGTTAAGTCACTTTTAATTCTATTGGCTTGAACAGTGTTCCCTTGGATTCATTCCTAATGGTTGTACCCTTATTTTGCTTGCATCATATGACTGGTAGCCAAATGATGATACAATAGGGTACCCACACCCTTTTGCTTGTGTGTGATTGATGCACATGCTTATTTATGAGCAAGACAGATGCTTGCTCATGATGCTTTGTGTATACCTCACTCCAGCTCCTAGAAAGGTTGTTGGTGTAGAGGTTTTCTTCTGGTTGGATTTATGAGCTTGCCCTGCTCCTCCTGGCTTGCTGGTGATGCTTGGTTAATTTTTGTATTTGGGGAAATAAGTGAGACAGCTCTGGCTGTTCACTTGTTCTTGGTGTTCTTGAGCTGTTCTTGTTATCTGGTGACTTACCCTGATGCTTTGTCGATGAATGAGCTAGGGTTTGGCTCTGAAAAGTCTTTATATGCCTAGCCCTTGCTTCTCCGGTCGACAGCACTCGCTCGGCAAGTGTTGGTGACTCTCCCCGTGTGAGTGTGCTGGTGAGCATGCACACATGCAGTGTGAGCTGCCTGTGTGTGTGTGTGTGTTCCTGATACTTTGCACTTGGCTTGGAGAGGATCAGCTCGGCAGCTTGATCATATCCCCTTCATTTCCTTTATTTGCTAACCTGCCAAGTGGCTTTGCCACTTGGCTTAATTCTTGTCTTGCTTTGTTTTGTGCAGGGAATCAACAATTGATCAAAATGGATCTGGAGATCATCAAATTCAAGATCAAGTGAAGATGATCTTATAGTATTTAGGATAGGATTCATCCTTGTACTTTTCTTTTTATTTTCTTTTATTCTTCAATTTCTCCAATTTTTGTAATGTGTTGTAATATTTCATTTATTTCCATTATGAATATTGTAAAGACAATGTATAATGTGTGTTAATCAATAAAGCTCAAAGTTTTCTCTAATGAGCTTTACTTTAGTTTAATTGTTCATATAGTTTATTATTTATAATTTACTTGATGAATTTCCTCACAATTGAATTTATGAGATATTCATTTGATGTTTGAATTTGAAATTCAAATTCAACTTAAGTTTGAATTCAATCATGCAACTTAAGTTATGATGCAAACTCTCCCTCTCTTCTCAAAACCCTAGTTTAGTTAGGTAGGAGCAAGTTTGTCGCACTCTCGAAACCCTAACCCTGTAAGGTGTCGAGAGAGAAACTTGTCCCCCTTCGATGCAGTTTTGTTTAAAAGCGCGAAATTTCCCCGTAAATTACAATGCAATGCACATCCCTTTCTAAAATCTACCCCTCGATCGTCTCTAAACCTGGGACATTACAGCCTTCCCCCTTAAAGAAAACTTCGTCCCGAAGTTGTGGTTGTAATACCTGAAGAGTTCGGGGTATGTTTTCCTCAGGTCTTCTTCTTTTTCCCAGGTGGCTTCCCTCTCGGGATGATGCTTCCATTGTATCTTGCAGTACTTGATAGCTTTATTTCTGAGTTGTTTCCAGCTCTCCTCGAGAATCTTGGCTGGCTTCTCGATGTAAGTCAAATCTGGTTGTAACTCGAGCTCAGCATGTGATATTGGCTCATCTGGGGTCTTTAAGCATTTCCTGAGTTGCGACACATGGAATACATTGTGAACTTGTGCTAGCCTTCCCGGTAGATCCAATTCAAAGGCTAAACCTCGGTTCTGACTCAGTATCTTGAAAGGTCCGATGTATCTAGGACTGAGTTTTCCTTTTACTCCAAACCTCTGGAGTCCTTTCATCGGGCTCACCTTAAGGTATACCATGTCTCCAACTTGTGGTTCCCATGTTCTTCTCTTCTGATCCGCATAGCTCTTTTGTCGACTTTGGGCTATCTTCAGTCTGTCTCTTATAATGTCAATGATGTGTTGTTTTTCCTTGACATAGTCAGGGTTGAACTCTTTGCTTGCTCCGGCTTCATACCAACATATCGGTGATCTACACTTCCTTCCATACAGAGCTTCAAATGGTGCCATCTTGATGCTGCTTTGATAACTATTATTGTATGAAAACTCTGCTAGTGGTAAGTGCTCCTCCCATGATCCTCCGAAGTCTAGGGCACAAGCCCTAAGCATATCCTCTAAGATCTGGTTGGTTCTCTCGGTTTGTCCACCGGTCTGGGGATGATAAGCGGTACTATAGTCCAACTTGGATCCTAAAGCTTCGTGAAGTTGCTTCCGAATGCTGATGTGAACACGGATCCTCGATCCGATACTATCTTCTTAGGCACTCCATGCTTACTCACGATCTCTTTGATGTAAAGATCGATAAGTTTCTCTCCTTTATCCTCGCTGGTTTACCGCTAAAAAGTGTGCACTTTTCGTCAACCGGTCCACGATTACCCATATCATGTCCTTCTTTTTGTTGGTCATGGGTAGTCCGGTGATGAAATCCATTCCTATTTCTTCCCATTTCCACTCCGGAATAGGTAAAGGTTGTAACTTCCCCGCCGGACTCGGTGTTCAGCTTTCACTCTTTGGCAGGTATGGCATTCCGCCACATATTGTGCTATCTCTCTCTTCATGTTATTCCACCGAATAGTTCCTTTAGAGTCCATGTACATTTTCGTACTTCCCGGATGAATGGAGTATGGTGTTTGATGGGCTTCCCGGAGTATTACTTCCTTGATTTCAGCAATATCCGGAACACAAATCCTTTTCTGGAACCATAATGATCCAGATTCTCCACGGTGAAATTCTGATGGTCTTCCTTCATCTATCCTTCTCATCTCCTCCACGATGAATGGATCATCCAGCTGACCCATCATTATCTCATTCTTCAGGTTGACATTCAACTCATCGGCTACTTGCAAAGCCGATAATCCTTCATGGGCTTCCTTCTCCCAAAGTTGTATTTGGGCTTGACTTATTTCCTTCCTCAACTCCGGTGAGATTTCTTGTTCCACTCCTCCGGTACTCTTCCTACTCAGGGCATCTGCTACAACATTAGCCTTCCCCGGGGTGTAATTGATTGTCGTGTCATAATCCTTAATCAATTCTAGCCATCTTTTCTGTCTCATGTTGAGTTCCTTCGAGTGAAGAAATATTTGAGGCTTTTATGATCCGTATAGAGCTCACACTTAGCTCCATAGAGAAAATGTCTCCATGTTTTGAGTGCAAATACGATCGCGGCTAATTCCAAGTCATGTGTTGGATAATTCACTTCATGAGGTCCGAGTTGCCTCGATCCATAAGATATCACTTTCCGATCTTGCATGAGTACACAACCCAATCCATGCTTGGATGCGTCACAGTATACGGTGTAATCCTTGCCAACTTCCGGAACTGCTAACACCGGTGCCGTGGTGAGTTTCTCTTTTAGAGTTTGAAAGCTCTTTTCA
This sequence comes from Lolium rigidum, assembly GCF_022539505.1. Lineage (NCBI taxonomy): Eukaryota > Viridiplantae > Streptophyta > Magnoliopsida > Poales > Poaceae > Lolium > Lolium rigidum. The sequence continues at coordinate 183,757,423 of NC_061511.1, read as the reverse complement.
CACTCCTCTGACCACACAAATGGTGTGTTCTTCCTTAGCAACTTAGTCATTGGTCCTGCTATCTTAGAGAATCCTTCAATGAATCTCCGATAATATCCTGCCATTCCTAGGAATCCTCGGATTTCCTTGACAGTCTTGGGTGCTTCCCATTCTAGAACTGCTGCTACCTTACTCGGGTTGACAGCGATTCCATCTTTGCTAATGACATGACCAAGAAATTCCACTTGATCTAGCCAAAATTCACACTTACTAAGTTTGGCATAAAGTTGATGTTCCCTTAGTGTTTGCAACACTAACCTCAAATGTTCGGCATGTTCGGCCTTGTTCTTGGAATATATCAAGAATATCATCGATAAATACGATGACAAACTTGTCTAGATATGGCATGAAGATCTTATTCATGAGATTCATGAATATTGCTGGGGCATTGGTTAATCCAAAAGGTACTACAAGGTATTCATGGTGTCCATACCTTGAGACAAAGGCAGTTTTCGGAACGTCTTCCTTCTTGATCTTTATCTGGTGATAACCGGATCTTAGATCAATCTTGGAAAAGACTCCCGCGCCTCTCACTTGATCAAATAGATCTTGTATTCTTGGAAGTGGATACTTGTTCTTGATTGTGACGTTGTTCAGATTCCTGTAGTCTCCGCACATCCTTCTTCCTCCATCTCTTTTATCCACGAAGATCACAGGTGATCCCCATGGTGAAACACTCTCTTGAATGAATCCCTTTTGTTCCAAGTCATCCAATTGCTCCTTAAGTTCTTTCAACTCCTTGGGCCCCATCTTATATGGTGCTTTAGCAATCGGAGCTGTTCCTGGAATTAGGTCGATAGTGAATTCTATCTCCCTATCTGGTGGCATACCTGGTAATTCCGCAGGAAACACATCCTGGAATTCATTTACTACGGGTATATCTTCTAACTTCACCTCCTTCATGCTATTCAGCCGTAGCTCAACTTCGATCCGGGTATGTTTGTCGCCTTGGTAGATCATTCTACTTCCATCGGGGCTTTTCAACGATACCGTCTTGCTCACACAATCGATCAATGCTCCATTAGCTTCCAACCAGTTCATACCAAGAATGACATCAATGTCCTTCATTGGTAAAATGAACAGGTCCGCGTCAAACGCGCACTTATTGATCATAATGACTTGTTTTTGTTTGGCATGGGTTACTACTATCGTTCCCCCGCAGAAAGTATGGTTATGGGTGTATCTAACTTAGTGCAACTAATCCCATGTTTGATGATGAATTGTTGAGAAATGAATGATGTAGTTGCACCAGTATCAAAAAGTACTTTGCCAGGATGAGTGAGTATCTGGAGCGTACCTATCACCGCCTGATCGGAGTTGACCACCTCCTCCAGACTAGTGCAGTTCAGCTTGCCGAAGGGCTTCTTATTCTTCCAGCTCCCTCCGGTGTTTCCTCGATTTCCTCCTCCTCCAGATTGACCTCCTCCAGTGTTTCTCTTGGGGCAGTCCTTCAGCATGTGCCCCTCCTGGCGACAACCAAAGCATATAATCTTTGGCTTCTTACAGTCCTTGGCAAAATGCCCTGGAAGTCCACAGATTCGACAGACCATTGGATTGGCGGTCTGAAAAGCTTGATTCCTCCTACTACCGTAGTAGTTACTGTTGTTGTTGTTGTTGTTGTATCTGGGCTTGAAACTCAAGCTGGTATTAGGCTTGTTACTAACAAACCTCTTAGGCTCAAACTTGGCCTTTTTCCGTTTCTCCTCCTGCAATTGCTTGAAATCATCTTCCAGAGTGATGGCTGCATCCACCAACTCTTGAAACTCCGTCGCTCTCATCATACGGAGCTGAACTTTGAACTGGGGACTTAACCCCCTCAGAAACCTCTTCTTCTTCTTGTCCTCGGTGTTGACTTCTTCAACAGCGTACCGGGACAGTTTAGAAAATTCCCTGACATAAGTCAGGATGGCCTTGTCCTTCTGCTCGAGACTTTCAAATTCTCGACGCTTCAGTTCCACAATACTTTCAGGGACATTGGATTCCCTGAACTTCCTCGTGAATTCCTCCCAGGTAAATACCTTTCCAGCCGGATAAACGGCTACAATATTGTCCCACCATGATGCGGCGGGTCCACACAACAGATGTGTAGCATAACGAACTTTCTCTTGGTCATTACAACCAACGGTATTGAGCTTTCGCTCAGTATCCATAAGCCAATCTTCCGCGTCCATTGGCTCGGGCGCGTATGCAAAAGATATAGGCTTGGTGTTTTGGAAGTCTGCTAACGTGACTCCCTGATTCTCAGGTCTCTCCACTCTGTTCTGTTGCAGTAGCTCCTGGAAGAATTTATTCTGCTGCTCCAACGTAATACGTTGTCTTTCTTCCACCATCTGCATGTACTGAATGAAATTCTGCTGCGTCATGGGTGGTGGTGGTGGTGGTAACTGATCTCTGGCTGCTCCCTCAGCCTCTTCCTTTTGTTTGGCTTCGCGCTCCATGCGCTGCGCTTCGGTCTCCTCTCCTAACGCTCCCGACATACCCCCCCTAGTTCTGCAACACAAGATGATACTCATAGTTACTCCATGCGCAAGTTTTCTGAGCTCAACATTGTGCACAGAACTAGTCACGCAATGGAAATCAAGAAGCAAATCCAAATCATACAAAACATATACCATATATTTACATACTTAAGTGGTCTTATTACAATACTCAAGTCGATGTGAGTATGCAAACTCACTTATTAAAGTATATATACAATTTCTACAAAATATTACACTCTACAATACACGTGGTACTTGTGTATTGTAGCTTGGCTTCTCTTGGTAGTCTCTAGACGATCTTCACTCCCGATACATTCCAGGCTTCCATCCGGTCGAACGTGTCGTTCTCCTGACAAAACCTGGAACATAAGGTCTCCCCGTTGGCTGATAGTCGGAATCCGATGATGATCCTAGGGCGAAATCAGTGTTCACGAACTGATCATTCAGTGCGTCATAATCCACCCATCGGGTGTACTCCCCTATACCTACACCATAGGTATTTCCTACATTCGTATCCGACTCAACCTGTGTCGGATACCCTCCAACTTCCTCCTCATTCCATGGATAACTCTGATGCTGGGACGTGGCATCTTCATTCATCTCCCCATCATAATACGCTGTGGTACTATGAGTTCCAGTATCCGATCCCCAACGCCAACCCCTGGAATTCTCGATAGGAGTCTCGGAACGCTGGTTGTTTCCGGATTCCTCTCCGCCTTCGTATCCCCCATAGGAACTACCCAGATAGTTCCCAGGTGTAACAGGTGTAGGTTCACGTGCAAGTGGATCAATACTGATGTAGTCACCAGCTGAATAAACTGGTGTGTGCACCACATTCTCCATAGGTTCTTTCCCCTACTCTCCTCCTTGGGTTCAGTGAATTCCTCAAGCATCGTATCAATTGCTCCTATCAGATGATGATTCAACTGAAAGAGTAATGATATGAAGTTACGGCTATTGTCCATGTATTTGGCTGCTTCGGCTGGTTTGCTTTTGGCATATTTGAAATGGTTCAGCATGGGATCATTGTCCTCCTCCATATGAGGAATGTGTGTGAATTCGGAACCCATAAGCTCTTTCGTCTTATGCTCCCGAATATCGGTTATGGCTCTCATAACAGCTATATGGTAAGCTGTATTGGTTGTCCTTGCTTCCCCAGCTGGCATGACTACGCTCATTCCCAAAGATTCGGGAAGTCGCAGTCCTACCCTGCACTTGGCCAACACCGGACCATCATAGAACATGTATTTCTTTACTCGGAATCCGGGGATCGCACCCAAATTCCAAGTAACATGGCTCGTAGGATATCCGCAAGTCCTCCTTGGTACTCGTTCAGTGTGGAATCCATAACTTTCACGTTTCTTCCCGGTCGTGAACTTGCCATGTTGGCTGTAGAAATAGAAAGATTATAAGATTAGTAATAATGCATCATAATAGAGATAATAAAGAATTATCGCACTAAAAGATATGATTGTTGTATTCTCAATTGAATATACACCATATTTTTAGAGAATTCTTTACTAATCCTATTTGACTCCTAACGTTTGGTCCCATTTACTAGGTTCCAACCTAAGGTCAAAGCTTTTGCTCGATACCAACCGTGGTGACCCCGCATACCACTCGCATGTTGTAGTATGCCGATCGTTGATATAACATTCACGAACTACCATTCCGCAAATATTACATCCCTCATAGTAGTACAACAGAACATAGCAGGGTCCATAACTCATTCACTTATTATTACAAGCATTAAACATATATTGTCTTGGAGCTCCTCTTGGGTCCCCAGAGGAATACTCCTGGGTTCGAGGTGAACCCAACTTAGCTTACAACAGAAGAGTCTCATTAAACTATACATTTATTGACTCGAGCAGCTAAATACTAAGAGTTCGGGCTGCTCGGTTACTACTGCTACTGGATGTCTCTAGGCTTGATCTCCTCCGGAAGCCTCCCCGGATCCGTAGACTATGAGATAGTCTACGCCTTCAACACCTCCTGAGAGGTCTGGTTCTTCGTAGCCGATGATCTCGGCTCCTTCATTGCTGTCGTAGTCCTCCTCCAGACGATTCAGACAATCTAAGCATGGGATTTAAGAGTGGTATGAGTACGAGCGTACTCAACAAGTTCATTATAGATAAGAGGTGTTTCATGCACTAGCTACGATATTAGACCAGAAAGTCTAATACCAATGCAAGTTTTGATAAACATTTCTTCAAGAGATTGCTTTTATTTCAAAGAGCTATGTCCGTCAGCCTTCACCGGTTTACTAGAACTTCATGGAGCTCCTTTCCGGCCGCGTTCGCAGCTCCTTAATCCCGGAACAGGGAGTGACAGGTCACAGCTTCTTTACACTCTGCAGAGGTGTGTTGCTTTACCCATAAGAGATCTTAACCTTGGTGCCAACCGGGCAGCTTTCCCGTCCACACTTCCTTTGGTGTGAGGCCCGGTATAAGGTCTAGCCAATCATGTTCCTCCGCTACCTCGAACACCCACCCTTTGTTGCATGCCCCGACCCTGGGTCCTCGCCGGTCCCATTATTCCCACTCACGGGTGGACCCCGACCACGACAACGGTTTGGGACTCGTTAACCAAACTCCTTCGCCGGTAGCTGCAACCCATCATAGACCGCAATACCGTGGGGACTTAAGGCCTCCCCAGCCAACCGCTTGCACTTCGAGCGACAAGTGTCTACGGACTATGCCGTGGGGACTTAAGGCTTCCCCAGCCAACCGCTTGCCCTGACAGATACAAGTGTCTACGGTAAAGCGCATCCGTTGATGAACGAGAGGTGGAAACACTTTTGACTACTCCGTCCCACTCCGGATCTTATGGTTAACACGGGTATTACGGCACAAGAATCATCGGCGACATTTGTTGTTTAATCCTAGATGGATATAAACCCGTGCAATGGAACCTCCACCATATCAACACAATCCATGGTTCCATTGCCCACCACATAGTCATATTCATAGTTATGAAAGTAGTGGTTTTGGTTTTTATGCAATAGTGATAACCATAATACTTTGCAAGTAATTTGATAGAAATACTCAAATGACATGAGCAAGTGATGAACTTGCCCGAACACCGCAAAGTTTTGCGGTTGGAAGGTGTGGACTGACCCTTGTCCTCTCGTTTCTGAAAAATAGCATCATTGTCCGATAAGGGCAATGGTTAAAGAGGCAATTATGCATGATTCCATTTTTAGGGTTTGTTCCCCCCTTCCGATGTCGTTATTATTTCATGTAAGAGGTTAATACTAAGAATAATTTGGGGATACTTGATTTAAAGTAAAATACAACCTTGAAATGTTGTCAAGGTGTTTTTAAAGTCCAAATGCATTAATGGATTTATTTTCATTATTGAAAATAATATGTGTGATTTAAATCATTATTTAAATCATCAAATTAAGACTTATTCATAATTGTCTTTAAAAATTCTCTTTGATATTTTATTTGGATAGAGAATTTTATGCTGATTGATTTTCATATTTTTAATTATTTTTTTAGAGCTCTTATCAATTTTCTTTTTAGTTCCAAAGTTTCTTGTTTTAAATGGAATTGTGAAATGTCTATATTGCCCCTGGGCCCACCTGTCAGTGGAGCCCAGTGGGTTGGGCTAAACCAGCTCGGGTCCAACCGACCCGAGCGGTCGCTCACTTGCCCACCTCCTCGCGCCGCTCGACCTAACCCTAATCCCCTCTCCTCTCTCTGGCGATCTGCGTCGCCCTCACCGTCGCCGGCCGATTCCGGCGATTCCCGGCCGCCATGGCCCTCGCCATGGGGCGCATCTGCACCGCCACGCGACGGCGCACCGGATCCACGGCATCGATCTGGTTCTAGCCGCCCCCTTCGCCGATCCCCCTCTCGTTTGTCCGCACGGTGGTGCGGTGCTCACCGGCACCTCAGGCGTGATGGTGCCGTCGGGCCTTCCCACCGTGGTGTGGAGTGCTGCGGCGCCAGTCGGGCCTGGCATGGCCTGGCCGGGTGCCGCCGTGCCTTCGGCGCGCGCCGCCGTGGCCGCCACGGCTACGCCTGCCGTCCGCTCGCTCCGGTACATGCGCCGCCTCTCTCTTACCCTCTCGTGCTTGTTCTTCCTTCTCTTCTATGTGCTCTGGCCATGGCTTTCCTCCTTGAGGAGGTCTGCCATGCTGTTGCTGCTGCTCTGCTGCGCTTGGCTCGCTGCTGCTATGTATGCTGCTTGCTGTGTTGCTATTGCCATGCTTGCTCTAGTCTATGTGCTTGTGCAAATCCTGCTGTGATGTGTGCTTCCTTTGATTCTTGTCCCTGCTCACCCTTGAGGTTATACATGCTATCATCTGGCTAGATGCTCATCTGAGCATCACCAGCCACCGTTATTGCTTGCTTACTTGTGCTCGTAATAAGCTCTAGCTCCTCTGGTTCATTATCGTGGTTGATTCTTGCTGTTTAGCAAGAGACAGTGTTATTTGTGTGATGATTATTGAGTTCTGGCTCATAGTGGGTTTGGCTTTGCTTAATTGTTGTCCATATACATCAATTCCTTGATGATATGCTTCTGGATACAATCATAAAAATGGTTTATGTGCTAGTCTCGTGATCTAATTGATGCTTATCTCGTGGTTGTTTAATTCATAGAATTCATGTGTGATACTCGGTGATTGATTCCAGCATGCCCCGGCATGCTCTAGCGAGCTCCGGTGATCAAATGATTATCACCGGCTTGTTGCTCGTGCCTTACTGGTGCTTCTCCTAATGTCTGTGTGACACTTGTACTTGTGCTGGTGTGTGTTAATGCTTGCTCAAGCATCATCTGATGCTTGCAGTGAGCCATTGGTTCACTGGCAAGATGTTGGTGCTTTAGTTACTTAACTGTTTCATTTATCTGTAATTCCTTGCTTTACTAGATGGATAAATGATGTGAACTGCTTGCAGTTATGATCATCTTACAGTTAATTTGATTGAGCTAGAGGGATGCCAACATCTGTTGGGAACCCTAGCTCCATTTGAACCCTTCTGGGTAATGATAAACTGCTTTGGTGACTTTCCTGTGTGGCTAGGTAGCTGTTGTGACCCTAGCAGGCTGTGTCTGCTAGAAATGGTTGCTCCTACCCCTGTTAGATGCTTCTGTGCACTAATCCTGGTAGTCTTTCATAGGCTGCTAGGTTATTTGATGTTGAAATCATACTGGACAGATAGCTGTCCAGTGATCTGATGGCTTAGCTAGTTGTGTGTTGCTAGGTGAATCCGGGTAGCTTGATAGGGATTAGTTCCTTGCTCGGATTTCCCTGGTTAAGTCACTTTTAATTCTATTGGCTTGAACAGTGTTCCCTTGGATTCATTCCTAATGGTTGTACCCTTATTTTGCTTGCATCATATGACTGGTAGCCAAATGATGATACAATAGGGTACCCACACCCTTTTGCTTGTGTGTGATTGATGCACATGCTTATTTATGAGCAAGACAGATGCTTGCTCATGATGCTTTGTGTATACCTCACTCCAGCTCCTAGAAAGGTTGTTGGTGTAGAGGTTTTCTTCTGGTTGGATTTATGAGCTTGCCCTGCTCCTCCTGGCTTGCTGGTGATGCTTGGTTAATTTCTGTATTTGGGGAAATAAGTGAGACAGCTCTGGCTGTTCACTTGTTCTTGGTGTTCTTGAGCTGTTCTTGTTATCTGGTGACTTACCCTGATGCTTTGTCGATGAATGAGCTAGGGTTTGGCTCTGAAAAGTCTTTATATGCCTAGCCCTTGCTTCTCTGGTCGACAGCACTGCCTGGCAAGTGTTGGTGACTCTCCCTGTGTGAGTGTGCTGGTGAGCATGCACACATGCAGTGTGAGCTGCCTGTGTGTGTGTGTGTGTGTTCCTGATACTTTGCACTTGGCTTGGAGAGGATCAGCTCGGCAGCTTGATCATATCCCCTTCATTTCCTTTATTTGCTAACCTGCCAAGTGGCTTTGCCACTTGGCTTAATTCTTGTCTTGCTTTGTTTTGTGCGGGGAATCAACAATTGATCAAAATGGATCTGGAGATCATCAAATTCAAGATCAAGTGAAGATGATCTTATAGTATTTAGGATAGGATTCATCCTTGTACTTTTCTTTTTATTTTCTTTTATTCTTCAATTTCTCCAATTTTTGTAATGTGTTGTAATATTTCATTTATTTCCATTATGAATATTGTAAAGACAATGTATAATGTGTGTTAATCAATAAAGCTCAAAGTTTTCTCTAATGAGCTTTACTTTAATTTAATTGTTCATATAGTTTATTATTTATAATTTACTTGATGAATTTCCTCACAATTGAATTTATGAGATATTCATTTGATGTTTGAATTTGAAATTCAAATTCAACTTAAGTTTGAATTCAATCATGCAACTTAAGTTATGATGCAAACTCTCCCCTCTCTTCTCAAAACCCTAGTTTAGTTAGGTAGGAGCAAGTTTGTCGCACTCTCGAAACCCTAACCCTGTAAGGTGTCGAGAGAGAAACTTGTCCCCCTTCGATGCAGTTTTTGTTTAAAAGCGCGAAATTTCCCCGTAAATTACAATGCAATGCACATCCCTTTCTAAAATCTACCCCTCGATCGTCTCTAAACCTGGGACATTACAGCTTCCCGGTTAGTTGGGTTCGGCCAGGGATCGCCGGATAAAAAAACAGCCAAATCCGGCGAATTTTGGGCTCATGGGGCCGCGGCTGGGAAATTTAGATCCATCCAGCGATAAAATTTGGCCAGAGAAGGGGGTCCTGGGGAGCCAAGTGGGGATGCTCTTATAGTACTCCATCGGATCCGGATTAATTGACTCCACTTTTTCTAAATATGAATATACCTAGATGCATTTGTTGACTAGATACATTCGTATCTAGATAAAATAGAGTCAACAAATTTGGATCAAAGGGGGTACTTTGTCTAGCTATGAAGCAAGAAAGCAATGCCTACAAAAACAGTCAGCTACTGCTAATCATGCAAACATAAATGATAATATTCCCTCTCTTCCAAATTAAGGGGCGCAACTTTCTCTGAATACAAATATACTCTTTAGTTTACAATTACTTCGCTCTCTTGGTTTGGTCAGACGAAAGCTTTGTAAACTTCGTACGCTTCGCAGGCCATCGTCTCCGTACCGACCCTCTCACCCCTCGCCGCATGCTGTAGCATCGGAGCGTCTCTCGCCAGCACTCTGGCACCCTATCCACGTCAACGCCTCCTCACGCCATTGCCGCTAGGGACGACGCCGAGCAAATAGAGGCGGGGCGCTGTCTAGCGCAATAGAGGTGTCGACGACAAGCTCGACAAGGATCGTGTGGATTTATGCCCTGAAGATAGCTCAGTGGGTTGATGACTTGTGGAGCGTATGCGTGAGGTCCCTGATGGTCTCCTGGACTGAATGTGTGCTCCGAGCTAGCCACAGGGTGTCTAGGTGATGCCCTATTACCTAGCTGGTCAATCGTTTTGTGTGTTAGTAGGGCATAAGGCCCCGATGGCATGTTTTCCTTATTGTCGGCTTTGTAAGTGTTGCGTCATGGCACGAGAGAAGGATGATTTTTTTTAGGTAGGGCAAACTTTAAATGATGAAAATAACAAAATAGTCATAAAACAGCAATGATGTATATGGTTTAAACACAAGCACTTAATACAATAAAAAAATGTTTGATTATAAGTAGAACCCGATAAATCATATCAATAATGCCAACTCAATGGCAATGCTTTACCTCTTTAAAAAAATATGATGTAATTTAAACAATCAAGTGCTTATCCCTCATTCGATGAGTAACTTAGTCTTAATCATCTTTGTTGCCAGAAAATTCCTTTCAATTATTGATGCCGCCATGGGTAAAATCTTGCATCTTAACGGGGTGATAATGCAGCCGGATGAAGTATGATTTGCATTTTAAATATCTAGAAAGCTCTAAAGTCTCCAATTTCGCGAGTATGAATAATGAATAACTCGTGCTTATCTTGTATATACTAAGGTGCAGTCAATGATAAATCTTTGTAGTATAAGCAATATTATTCACATTGAACCTAGAATATAATTTTATGTTTGGAGCTAAATAGTCTATGTTCTCGATTTGTAATCGATTTTTCTCAATGTACACTGAAACAACCATAATTTTTTCACACGCGCATCTAAGTGTATTCACCAAAATCAAGTTAGGGTCCCCGCAAAAAAAAAAAAAATCAAGTTAGGGAGGCTGCCCTACCGGAGCTTCGCCCCTCGTGGCACTAGATAGTGGAGGCAAGAGATGGAGCTAGATCTTTGTTGAATAAAGTTTGAATAAATGTTGTATGCATCTTTTCGATGGAGGACGGGTGTCTCAGCCTCCTTTAAAAAAAGTCTATAATACTATTAAATCTTTCGTAATAGAATCATCACACAATTTATTTTCATGTTATATGTATTTGATAGTATAAATACCAATGTTTTTTGTTATATTGTTGGTCAAACTTTTTCAAAATCTGACTTTGACTAACTTTAGAATGCGAAGTAAATAGTTATGGAGGAAGCATTAGACACATTTTTGTATAGATATCTGTATCTTGACAAAGTTATATGACTTATTTTGGGTGGGTGGAAATATCTACAAATGTTGCTTTAGTTCTTATTGAAAACATGTTGCCCTTTTTAGGAATTTTTTTTTGCTTTAGTTCTTATTAAAAAAAATGTTGCCTTTTTAGGGGAAAAGTGTTGCTTTTAGGTGCGGTGCGGCATGTTTGCCCGCTGGCGTACATAATGGTTTGGTTGCAGCGTCCGTGGAACATTAGGCCGTGTCTGATACGTTGCACCTACGTTAAGAACCGCGGACACGCGTTGACAGCCGGAATATTTATGCTCGGTTGCCGACGGTGCTTTGCCTCATTGTGTCCCTAGTCTGGATAAGTATCACCTCCCCGTTTCTAACTGTATGGTGCTTTTAGGGTTTCATTTAAATTCACAAAACTGTCTTCTAAAGTACGTAGGAGTAGTACTGTATATATGTTGATGCATGTAGTTACAGTACGTTGTGAGCGCTGCTTCCTCGTAGTAGTACAAAGTAGCGAATGTTATTTTGCTCCTAGAAAATACACGGGCATTTGATCGATAAAAGAACTTGTACTAGGCTTGCCAGTAGTTTTATGCACCGTCAGCTGGGTGCTTGGCATCATTTGTTCTTGACATATAGGAAAGATATCGCATGCAGGAGGATCTACAGTTTATTGCCGGTGACAATGACAATGAATACGGCAAAAGCACTTTGTCCTTTGAGCCAGTCGCCATGTCGTGTCGCTTCCGGAGCTTGCTCGAGACAAATTCCCCCGCTTTTCCTTCGTTGGTGGTGATTGTTTATGCGAGTGTATTCCACATAATAATTTTTTGCATGTGAGAGTGGACAAATGGAGGCCCAACTACATGTAGCTTTTTATATTTAAATGTTAGAAAATTATATTTTTCAGCTTCAAAAAATTCTGAAAAAATCCTGGATGTAGCCAATGATGGAATGTACAAACATGCAAAATCTCAATGTGAAATTTTTAGTATTTTCTCCTACAAAAAAATATAAAATGTGTGGATCTGAGAATAGTGAATAGTGCACATTTCAAAACTACAAAATCTGTCAGATTTTATCATTTTTGTGTAGTCTACAATACAAAAAAATTCACATTGAGATTTTGCAGGTTTGTAGATTTCATCATTAATTGTCTAGATCCAGGGTTTTTTTCAGATTTTTTTTCAAATTTAAACTATGATTTCCGAATATTTGCAAATAAAGAGCCATATGTAACTCGACCTCCGTTTGCAGCTTTCGCATGTCTGTATTAGTAAAATATAAGAGGGAATGCTGATATGATTTGGAAAGCTTATCTTGCGGTAATAGCAAGATCATTATTTTGCAAACCCTTATACATAAATAATGTGATTTGAATTTACTAAATCTTCACTAGTCCACTAGCAGGGATAAGTTTTCCTCACATATTTGAAAGGAATGTTTTATACTCCCTCCATTCTATAGTTTTTATTGTGCATATTATTTCATGTGAGATAAACTATAACAAGAATTATGAAACTGAGGGAGTACATTTTAAATCGCCGCAGATTTCTGTAATCCTTTATCTTGCCACAAGTTGTATCCTTATAGAGGAGTCGCATTTGTGCACTACCCTTCACACTTGATTCTCGGCAATGTACTAAATCACCAAAGCTTATTATGCATTTATGCAAACCGTATTAAAGTAGTAAGTAATACCATGTGGAAAAAATATACATTTTAAAAAATTCTGCATAATAAATACATAATATATATACTCCGTAATTGTAATATTGAAAACGAGCAAGTTGAAAACTCGGAATGAAGAATCGCAACGTCGGAACCACACGATATTGGACGTGCTGCTAGATGGCATTTTCTTGTTTTCTAGAAAATAAATAGAGTAGAAAAAAGGCAAAGTTGCGCCGCAGAGGGAAAATAGAAACCAGATAGAAAAAATGGCAAAGTTTCTTTTTGGCGGGACCTTCGTCTTGACATGCGCCGCTCGGCCACAGACCCACAGTATCGCTCGTCGTTTGTTGCTACAAACACCACGGGCAGATCTAAACCACGATGCTTTCTTTAAGCTCGCCGATTATTATTACGGCCATCAACCAAACGTAAAGCACGCACGCGCCGGCTGGCCGGACAGCCAACGAAAGCGCCATTTTATTCTGAGCCTCCCGAGTCCCGAGACACGAGCGGCATGACAAAGACTCCGACGCCGAACGACGTTCTCATTACCGCTGTGGAGTCCTACTAGTACCACATCACTAATTTATTTAGTGGTTCATTAGTCGTCGCTAATTGAGATGCCGATGCCAAGGCCGGGCGTGACCACGACTCGGGCGCTTAATTTGGCGCGTAGCGTATCGTAGCTCGCTGGTGCTAAATTAGCTGGCTTGGACGGGGACGTTTAGGCCGCGTGCGCCCGGTCGCGGGTCGCGACAACAAACCCTTGCATATAGTATAATCGAGGCGGTGTACGGCGATCTGATTTTTAATTTACTAGTAGTAAGAGCATCTCCAGCCGCGTCCCCCAAACCGTCCCCCAAACCGCGCCGGATTGAGCGTTTGGGGGACGTGTTTTGTTCGTGCTGCGTTTGGGGGACGTCGCTCCCCAGCCGCGTCCCCAAACGCCGCCCCCAAACATTTAAAATAATTTTTTTAACACATAAACCATTTATATCAAATGTAGCATATGAAAAAAAATATTTTCGAGGATTGTTTTCAAATTAAATTACAACAAACAATAAAACAAGTAATCAAATATAATAAAAAGGGCTAGATGATACATCAAGGTGCCACGGTATTTCCTTTGATCCTCCACAAATGCTCAGCGAGATCAGCTGAAATTGCTCATGCACATTGTCGTCACGGATCTCTGCGTGCATAGCGAGAAAATCGGCAAAATCTGCGGGCAACTCATGATCAACCTCCGCGAGAGGGCCTTGACACTCATAGGGACCAACATGTGACCTAACATGATTCTTGCGGTCATCCTCGATGATCATGTTGTGCATGATCACACAAGCCTGCATCACCTCCCACATTTGGTCGTGAGACCCGGCTTAGAGAAGAGTACCGGACAATGGCAAATTGTGCTTGAAGCACACCAAATGCCCGCTCGACATCCTTCCTGCAAGCCTCTGTCGTGTAGCAAAGTGAGAATTCTTCGGACACGATGGATTCGAGATTGTTTTGACAAAAGTGGCCCATTTTGGATATATACCATCGGCTAGATAATAGCCTTTGGTATATTGGTGGCCATTGATCTCATAGTTGCATGGTGGAGCATGCCCTTCCACTAGTCTGCCTGAACACGGAGACCGCTGCAACACGTTGATGTCATTGTGTGATCCCGCCATGCCAAAGAAAGAATGCCAAATCCACGAGTCATAATCTGCCACGACTTCAAGCACCACACTTGCAATATCAATGACGCCCTTTGTATATACCTTGCCAAGCAAACGGGCGGTTCTTCCATGCCCGAGTGCATGCAATCGATGCTTCCAAGCATTCCAGGAAATCCTCTGGCGGCATTTTGTGCCATGATCCTTGCAGATCTCTTCCTCGGTTGGCCCTCTCAAGTAGTATTTGCCGAACTTTCCCACCACGGCTCGGCAAAACTTGTACATGCACTCAATGGCGGTAGACTCACTCATGCGAAGGTAGTCGTCCCGTGTATCGGCGAGTGCTCCGTATGCAAGCATCCTCATGGCGGCGGTGCACTTCGAATGGATGAGAACCCGAGAACGCCTACGGCGTCGAGCTTGAGCTTGAAGTAGGGGTCGAACTCTCGAACGCCGTGGAGGATATTCATGAACGAGGCCCTTGCTCATCCCTGTGCCGGCGCCGAAAATTGTCGGCATGTGTTGCCCCGTCGGCGAAGTAGTCGTTGTGCGGCATGGCATGCCCCTCCATCCTCTGCCGGGGCTTCGACTTCCTTCTTCCCGGCCTTGATCCTCCGCGGCGCGGCCTCTTCCTCTTCTCCGCCTCGGCGTCAAGCATGTCCTGGAGGGACGCGATGATCGGCAAATGCTCCCGCAGGTCGTCGTCGAACGCTTGCTCGTCCTCCGGCGGCAGGGCAACCATCTCATCGTCGCTGTCCATGCCTAAAGCAAAATCAATGGTTAAAATTGCGCCGAGGCGGACGACGCAACAAACGGCGACCAATCGCGCCTACCACGGCAAGTCGTCGAGCACCTTCTGTGCGCGGAGGTGGGGCGGATTTGACGGAGCGTTCTGGGAGGCGCTGGCGACGCGGCGGCGGCACGACCGGCGGGAGCCCCAGCCGCGACAACGGTGCTGACTCGCAGCACAGATCAGACGCCCAAACGACCGGGAAATCCAGCGGCGGCGGTGGGGTGGGAGGCGCGGGAAGGAAGGAGCGACGAGAAAAGAGGCGCGAACCAACGGTTTATGCAAATAGTCGCCGACATGTGGGAGCCCGCCTCGCTTTTCGTTGTGTCCGGCGTCCCCGGAGCGTCCCCGTGGGACGGGGACGGGCTCGGGGCGCCGGACACCGTATAGGGGCGCGCCGGACAAAAAAGGGCTTTGGGGGACGCGGCTGGAACGCTTTTTTTGTCCGGCGCGCCCCAAATCCCTTTGGGGGACGGTTTGGGGGACGCGACTGGAGATGCTCTAAGACACTTTCTTCTTTTCGTTTGTACGATGGAGCCAGCAAGCGCTGGTTCGGCACAGCGGATGAGCGTGGGGGGGCTTCACGTTAATCGGTTCTAGGTCCAAGCTAAGAGCATCTCTAATAGAGTTCGAAAAAACGCAATCGAAAAACGTGAGTTCAGTTCACCGAAAACGCAAGTTTTGACGAAATTAGCAGAATAGAACCCGTAAAATTAAACTGAAAACAGGAATTCGAATTGGCGCAGGTAATTTTAGGCGATGATCATAGTTCATAGATGAAATAGATGCTTCGATTGCGCATCGATACTTACATAGTGCGGGGAATTGACATTACTACTGGTACACCGGCAACCTAACCTAGGTAATGAGTAAAATGCGGCCTACTAGCTATGGCGCGCGCGGTGGTGCCGGTGCTGGCGGAGAACGTCGGCGGCGTGAAGTCTTCACGCGTCCTCCTTGTCAAGCTCGACTATTTCGAGCTTGACCTTGCGGACGCGGGCCTCCCGGTGGGCCGCCTCGTACTCCCGTACCTAGTGGACGGCGTCGGCCTCCTCTCGGCGGAAGCGGGCCCTCGCCTCCGCCTCGCTGATGGCGAATGTCTGCGTCAACACCGCCTCCTCCTCGTCGCTGACGTGGACGTAGTCCCCGGCGGAGAAGGTTGGAGATCGAGCGGGGACGAGGTCGTCCTCCTCGAAGCTCGCCGCCACGGAGCCGCGGTGCGCGGCTCGACTACCCGGAGGAGGAGCTCTCGGCCTGGTTGCCGTAGCGGGCGAGCTTCCCTGGGGGCGTGAGCCCCCAGTTGGTCCACCGGCGAGCGCTCCTCTTGCGCGCGCCCTCGCTGCGGTTCCATTTCCGCCGCTCCGCCTCGCTGCGGAAGACGGGCGGACGCGGCGGCGAATAGCCGCCGCCCAATCCCGCGGCTCGGCTGCCCGCACCTCCACGGGAGGCCATCGCGCGGCGGCGGGTGGAGGATTGGTGGCTGGCTAAGCGTGGATTGCTTATCGGAGCGGGGGACTGGCGGCGGCGGAGGGAGAGGAGACGGCGGAGGGGAGTAGGGTTTGCGAAACGAACTCCCCTCCGCGATCCCTTTTAATAGGGGCCGTGCGAGGAGTTTGTCGAGCCTCTGAACTTTCAATTCGGGCCGACCCATGTTTACGGTTTCTGATCTGCGCGCGTTTCAGCCCGAACCCGTAAATCCACCGAAAAATTTCGATTCCAACGGAATTTACGGCTCTGTCAGAGAAGCTCTAAAAGTCGAGTGTGCATACGGCTAAAGCAGTGCGCCGTGTACTGTTACTGTTAGGAAGAGTAAGCAAAGGAGAATCTAGCTTGTGAAAGTGGCCATCATGGCTGGGTATGGCGTGGTGGAAAGGTTGGCTGGTTTGTCGTGTTCTCGAGTGGAGTTACGTATTGCGTTGCGTCTTGCGTCGTCATAAGCTGGACTGTAGCCATTCTTCTAGTAACAGAAAAGCCCGGGTAGAGCTGCGCTAATCTTGCACTCCAGCTCGGACATAGGTCATCTTATCCGGCTCTACTCTAGTCGGCGCGTGCTCAGCTCGGACCACCGGAGACGCGGCTGGGCCTGGGGTTGGACCTGCTGGCTGCTGCTGGCTACCGGAGCGTGGTGACAAAACACCGGGTCACGACGAGGAGCGGGAGAGGCCCACTGTGGTGTGTCGTGGGTGGATTGGTAGGTACCATGCCCTCGCTGCTGATTTAGGACTGGTCACGTTTTCTCAAAAAGAAAAAAAAGACTGGCCACGCAGCAAAGCAGGGGAGGCCGCGGAGCGCGGAAAGTAATTAAGTTCGCACGCCCCCATCCCCAACCAAACAGAGTAGCAGCAACTTGGCGAGGGAAGGAGCGATGGCGAGGCTGGATACGTGTATCGCCCCGCTGCGGCGCGTGGTGGTACTCTAGCTACCACTGGGGTGCTGACGGTGCTGTGCGCTCTCTACCCGTCTACCTCTGGGGTCCGCCCATTTTTCTTCTTCCTGCTCGATCGCCCCTTTCCGGCTGCAAGTACTCTCGCGGGGGCGCCAGACACGCCGCCACATGGCATGCGCCGGTGATCGACGGAGACGAAAACAAGTCACACCTGCCGTGTCAAAAAGGTGGCTGTCATCTACGCAAAGCTCTATTCGGTTCGAGAGGATGCAGTGCGCGCCATCTCAGTTTATCATTCATTTCAATCAAACAGCAGAGAGTCCACAAACAATATACAATCTTACACACTGAACACTCGACGCCAAAATCTTTTTTTTTTCCTAAACGGGCTATCTCTTTCCAAACATAATGGAAATACATGAGTTTAACTAGACACATCCACGCAACAAAAAGGGAACGGGAAAGAGGCCACCTTCGCACCATCAGGAAACCCGCTGACAACGGGGCAAAAACCTGACAGCACTACAACAACATCTGACGAGAAGTTCAGCACAAAACATCCACATACACTAGTTATTACAAGATCAGATAACTACTGAAAAACAACACATAAGGGAGCTAAAGAGCAACAACATCAAGGAGCTTGAAGCATCAGCACTCTGGAACCATCTTGAGATGCATTAGCAGCGTTGCCAGCATTGATGTTCTGGGTCAGAAGCGCCACTTTGTCCATCAGCACCTTTGCCCCTGCCTTGATCTTCTCAGCACCAGCTTCTTCATATAAACCTACACAGTACCAAAAAAAAAAACACCGTGTATAGTATTGCAACAGGATTCTTAGGCACATAACCTTCAAAGTTATCTTGTTCCTGGTAATCCAAATAGACCAAAAGATAACAGCCATAAGCAGGGTAAAGAATTTTCTATCCCAGGCAAATAAGCATACAACCAGGCCAGAGCCTACAACCTATTTGAAGGGCAACTCTTAGCTTCCACACAAGCACCAACACAACTCCAATTGATTCTTGCAATAGCACAAGGGAAAAGCTAATGATCCATACTCTCACATCTGTTACAGAAAGAATAAATAGGAGACCCAGTCCACTTTCACTTCTTAGGATTATCTCAGGTTAGAATAGCATCCTAACCAATTTGCCACAGGATTTTTATTTTTATTTTCAAAGGTAGTCTGGCTTTCCACATATAGTTGTTGTTAGGCCCAGCAATATGTTGTTCAAGCATCTTATACATAGAAGCAATAGAAAAACACTTGTTACTAGATAAATTCCACCTAATTTGATTATTAGATCTAGGTAACTGGATAACAGCCAACTTTATCTCATTCAACTGATTGAGCAAGTCAACAGAAAACTTCTTCTAAAGGGGATATTAAAATCTGCAGAAATCACCTGATAGAAGGTAACCTCCCGGGCTAAACTAATATCAAACAAAAGGGGATACTTTTCAGATATACTCTCACCATTTAACCAGGGATCTAACCAGAATCTAACAAGATCACCTTTTTTCAACAGCACCTCTCTTCCCTGAAGATAATGCTCTTTTACCTTCAACAGAGCTTTCCAACAAGGAGAATCATTAAATCTTGGTTTAACAAATGACACAGTTTTATTTCTCATATATTTTTGCCTCACAATACTTTGCCATAACCCATCTTGAGTTTCTAGCTTCCAGCACCATTTGGTAAGAAGACTAATGTTCTGCTTCCTGAGGTCTTTCACCCCCAGGGCCTCTTTTTCTTTTGTTTTATAAACCCTTTTCCATTTAACCATACAGTAGGCTTTCTTCTTCTTCCTACCAACCCAACAAACCTTCTCCTATGTTTGTCCAACTTTTCAACAAAGGTTTTATTCAACAGAAACATTGCCATATAATAGGAAGGGATGCCAGAGAGATAAGCATCCAGGAAAACTTGCCAATTTGACAATTAAACATATCAGAATATGTTTCCATGATATTAATTAAGATTACCACCAATCACCACAATCTCACTCTTTAGGTAGTTAATTTCTAATCCTGACATCAACTCAAACATGTAAAGCAACAATTTCAGGTTCCCCGCCTGCTCTACATCATGTTGGATACATAAATTTTTTATCATCTCAGCATATTGTAAACTGTCACTCCTTTGTCAAAAATATGACTAGCAAACCCAGTTATTGTTAGGGTAATCTTGTGTCTAGTGTGCTCATTCACGTTGGATTAGGTGTCTATGTAGGTTTAGGAAAGTTGAGTCTGAGTCGTGAGGTGTGCTTCGGTGCGCACCCTATGCAAACTCGCGACTCATCGCTGAAGGGGTACGGTGGTCCCGATTTTGTTTTTTTTTTGTGCTGCCCGCCGAAACCCATATCCAAGCCCAGTACAAGGCTCGTATGGGTATACAGGGCCTAGGCGTATCTATACGGACGACCCCACGTGGGTGGGTCCCACGTGCTAAGCTAATCACCGTGATTAGCTCCCATTGCATGCATCGTTTTCATCGGCACTGGAGATCTGATCGAGCTGTTCCACGCCGTCGCTAGGTAAAACGCAAGCGGTTGTTGCCGGCCCGGCCGTCGGCGGTTGTTGCCGGCACGTCCGTCGCCGCCGGTGGTTGTTTCGCATCTCGACGCCGCCCCCCGCAGATCGACGACCTTGGAAAGGCGCGCCACCGGCTCGGCATCTTCCCCGCTAGGGTTTAAAATTAGAGGTACCCATGACTTCATCTTCTAGCATAGTAAGAGGACGCAATTCTGCCGGTTTTTTAATTCTAATTATGGTCCAATACTACAGAATATGGAGAACTCTATATCTGGTATGATTGAGGAACAAAACGAGTACGTCGGCTATAATTCCGATGACTCGAAATGGAGGAAAATTTGCAGCACGAAGCCGGGCTGGAGCGAAGACGAGTTTGATGTGAGCCACATTACTATATATTCTTGGTGCACTATTTCTCATTTCGATTACCAGCAGTCCAGCATCATCAAATAATATATGGTTCCTCCTGTCATAATTTATGCAGATTGCGTACGATGAATTTGATAATGATTACAACCATGGTGAACACACAGACGATCAAAATGATGAGAACCATGGTGAACACACAGACAGTCTAAATACTAGTGAGGTATGTGTAGTGACTCATAAAATGACATAAAATGATGCATGAAATGATGGCAACTGTAAAATTTACGGTTATTAAATTTCGCGGTGCATTAATAAATTTCAGGCACAATTTGATACGCAGCTTGAGTACGACTATTACGGTGAATCTGACTTGGACACGGGCCATACTGATGATGTGGAAGGTGCATCAGTTCCTGAGGATTCTGTTGACATGAGCCAGGTTGTTATCTTTTTTTTATCAGTCTCATATAGCTGGAACACATAAATTTATAGTTTTAATTAATGCCTACGTTTTATACTTGCAGGCGACGCCAAGCGCTAGTCAGCCTGAGAAAACACAAAAAGGTAGCAATGGCAATGAATATCCTGATAATAATCGGGATTTATACTGGATGATAAAAGAGATGACTTTTATTTCTGAAGCAGCAGCATTTTCTTTCTACAACAGATATGCTAAAGATTATGGGTTCAGCGTCCGGCTGGACCAGGTTAAGCGGTTTGATGATGGAGTAATTCGGCTAAGGCGTTTTGTGTGTTCCAGAGAAGGCAGACGTCCCAAAAAGCAACTGACCACGGAAGGCCGCGTATATAGGCTCAGACCTGTGTCTCGCTACGGCTTCAAGGCATGTTTGGTGGTGAAGTTTGATGGAAGAACTGGTTTCTGGGTTGTTGAAGATTTTCGAGACAAACATAACCATGACCCAGCTGAACCATGTCAGACTCCGTTTCTTCGGTCCCATAGGACGATCAACGACGCGCAGAGATCAGAGATATTATCACTGGGATCCATGGGGGTCAGGAAGCACCTCATTATGAGAAAATTCATTGTAGGCTCCGGTTCATTTGCCGGTGTTGGATTCACAAGAAAGGATTTGTACAACATGTGCTCTAGGGAGAGGAGGAGGCTGCTTTTCGACAGTGACGCTACCACAGCCATCCGCATTATGGCAAAGAGGAAAAAGAGGGACCCTGAATTTTTCTATGAATATGACGTTGATGACGAAGGTTATCTGAAGCACATGTTCTGGTGTGATTCCCAGTCACGTAGGGATTACCAGGACTACGGAGATGTGCTGATGTTTGATGGCACATACAAGATGAATAAATATAAGATGCCATTTGTTCCTTTTGTGGGCTTGAACAACCACCGTAGGACAACGGTTTTTGGGTGTGCCATCCTTTCAAGCGAGAATGAACAAACATATGTTTGGCTTCTAAAGACTTTCCTCAAAGCGATGTGTCAACAGAAGCCAAAGGCAGTAATCACGGATGCAGATGCCGCGATGATCGGCGCAATCGGCGAAGTATTTTCTCGTGTGTCGCATCGCATCCTGCAGCTTCCATATTGAAAAAAATATGGAGATGCATCTACCTAACAAGTCACCGAACGAGTTCAGGACTCTTTTGTATTACACCACCTCGGAGCAAGTATTTGAGGAGCGATGGCATGCATTTTACGTGAAAATGGCAATCCCCAAAAACCGAGAACATGGATGAAGAGGATGTACAACAAGAGGAAACTTTGGGCTTCAGCGTATCTCTCGAAGGATTCCGGCTGGGTATGAAAAGTAACCAGCGGAGTGAAAGTTTAAACTCTTGTCTGCACCTGCACCTAGATGGGGAACTGACAATTGTTGATATGATTATGCACTACGACAACGCAATTGTCCGTCTCCGTGAGAACGAAGCCCACGATGACTGCACGGCTTCACAGACTACACTAGTGCCAATTACTAATTTCAGAGAACTAGTGGTTGTTGCTGCAAAAATCTTCACTCCTGATGTGTTCTATATTATTCAAGGTGAGCTTTCAAAGATTGGCGGCATAGAGATCTTAGAAAAAATGCGAGCGGGAGACTCAAACATCTTCATTGTGGCATGGAGGAATCATGCAAGGACCAGGTTCTACGTGGAATATAGACCCAACGAGGCAGAAATTATAAGGTGCAGGTTGTCGAAGGATGATTCGAAAGGGGATCCCTTGCAAGCACATACCGCATGTGCTCGCATTTCTTGAAATTTACTGAAATTCCACAATGTTGTGCTCTACGACGATTCACAAAAAATGGCAGAGTTAGGGTTGCCGACTAGACGCACCAACGACATGTTTGGGTAGGGTTGGTCTGGGGCAGAGGAGCGGATGAAATACAACAGGATGAATATTAAGGTATCACAGGCTATGCATATTGCATTAAACAATTCAGAAGAATATGATCTGCTGGACAGTACCATTGATGGCATAATTTCTAGAAGAGAGGGGTATGCTAAAGGTAAAGCATATGGTCCCCTTAGGTCGGTGCATGAAAATGAAGATGCTAGTGGACCATGCGATATTGTTATTGCTGATCCTTTGAAAGTGTCCACTAAGGGTGCACCTAGGCAAGAAGCGCAGAAATCTCCGATGACAAAAAATGGAAGACCACTAGGACACATGGAACGCAGGGTGCAGGTGTGCGGGGCATGCCAAGAAGAAGGGCATAACAGAAGAAACCCAATATGCATATTTCATCCGAAGTAAGTTTTTCTGCCATTTTGTTTCATATATTTTAAAATATTCCTATGATTTGTTGTGTAATTTTATGTCTGTGAACATGTGCAGGAATGTGCTGCAGCAGGAAGAGTAGTTCTTTCATAGTTATCTAAAGGGCAGTAAATTTCCTTAGTTATGAATGGGACAAAAATACCTTTGTATTCGATGGAGTTGTTAATGTTTGCTACGTACTGATATTTTTATTTTGTACTGATGTTGTTAATTCTCTGGTGTTCTTTTGTAAAAATGGCAAAAGACATTATATATTGTGAAGTAGGCATTTCCTTATGTACATCATAGCATGCATGTACAAAGATAAAATAATTGCATACTTTCGACAATGGGAAATAAAATATTTTTTACAAAATTTTGTAGATAATCATAACCGAATAAATATTGTTTACAATCAAAGACAATTATAAATTCAATATTCCATGTGTCCGGAAACCTTCTGCGGGAGCAAACCGAACAGTCACACTATCAAATTTATATTTTCCTGGTCTTTGCTAGAAATCTCACTTTGTTTTTCACCCTGTCAAGAATGTTGTTAGGTGAAAAAACAATGTTTGCAACTGTACTTTCTCTTGATTCATCGACTCTGGCCTGCCAAAACATTATAAGGTGTTATACACATGGTTTGTTAACATTGTTAAAATTAACCGAGTGCATGGAACATAGTATAGCCAACCTGAGAAATCGGGCAAGTCATCTGATCTCCGTCCCAGTGCTCCATACATTGCAATACCCATAATCCGCATGAATTGCTGGTATATAATGTGACAAAATTTAAAAGTGTCCGCATATACAAAACTGACTTTCTTTATGTGTAATGCAATATAGGTACTTACGTATCGGTTTGCTTAGGGATATCATAGCTTTTAATAGGCCATTCCTCGACATCAGGATAATCTATGTCACAAGTATTGTTTGCTTCTTGTATGTCCAGTGAAATTTGCCCAATCTACAAAACAACAAATATATTACTACACAGACATGAGAAAGTACACAAAGACATGTATGTAGAGAGTGTAATACCAAGTCTTCCACAACTGATTTTGACACCCCTAAAACAAACAGAGGATCAAGGACCTGGAATTCCTTCTTCTTTGTATGCATGACAACAGTTACGTAATGAGTTTCCGTATGTTCAGTGCGAAAAATGTCTACAAGAGAAGGAAAAAACTTTGTCAATTATCATATTGTTTTATTCTAATTTGGCATGAAACATTAAAAGAAACTGCTACCTTCTCATGCTTGAAATATTCATCCATAACCCTACCTATGGCTCCTGGTCTTGTAACTACCTCATCTATATTTTTAATATTGTATTTTTTTCTGTATTGTTTTCTGCTTATTCAAGGAGATAGTTTGTCCTCCACGCTGGACATAACATTCGATCAGACCCAACACGGAGAGACAAATACCCAATAGCAGCATCAATAATCTGAAAACAACAACAATAATTTCAAATTCAAATAGTTTAATTACGAGTATAACACAAACTTTTTTTTTTGAGAAACACAGTACAAACGCAGACGCTCACATACACGCGCATACACTCACCCCTATGAACGCACACACGCACACCCTACCCCTATGAGCACCTCCGGAAGACTGTGCCGGCGGATTAGATCTTGAAATTGACGAAGTCACCACAGGCGCCTCGCTGTCCGACGGGAACGTCGCCTCCCACTGAATGAATATTCCGCCTTTATGAGACACACAGATGTCAAACCTGGGGTTTGAACTCTGGTGGGCTGGGGGTACAACCACCCTCCTAACCACCCAACCTCAGGTTGGTTCTCGTATAACGCAAACTTTTGGTTTTGAAGACTTACATCATCAGATAGTCATTCGTTCGCAAGAACGACGTTAAGCTTTTCTGAAGACAAGCTGGCGCCAAATTCATTCTTGTACACTCCTTTAGATGCTTATTTTGGTATCTTGGATATTGTTTTAACATATAAAGCGGCAGCTTCTATTTCCTGTTGTGTTGGTACTGCCGAAGATACCCCATCTTCATGTTCTGCAAACAACCCTGATGCACAAAATAGTAATAACATATGTGTTACAGGTTGCAGCATTATTTATTTGCCAACATAGAAATAACGAATAAATGGTGTTACCTTTCTTTACACGGCTTTGACGTTTTGCTCTAGGTTTCGCGACCACATATGGTGATCCATATTTTTGATTCATCGTCCGTTTCCTTTTCCCTCCAACTTGTACCGCCGCTGCGTTTCTCCTTCTACCATTACTATTTGCACACTTTGCTGTATTGCCCTGATGGCGTGTATTTCACACGTTCGTTGGGGAACCCCAAGAGGAAGGTATGATGCGCACAGCAGCAAGTTTTCCCTCAGAAAGAAACCAAGGTTTATCGAACCAGGAGGAGCCAAGAATCACGTTGAAGGTTGATGGCGGCGGGATGTAGTGCGGCGCAACACCAGAGATTCCGGCGCCAATGTGGAACCCGCACAACACAACCAAAGTACTTTGCCCCAACGAAACAGGTGAGGTTGTCAATCTCACCGGCTTGCTGTAACAAAGGATTAACCGAATTGTGTGGAAGATGATTGTTTGCAGAGAAAACAGTAAAAACAAGTATTGCAGCAGATTTGTATTTCAGTATTAAAAGAATGGACCGGGGTCCATGATACGTCTCCAACGTATCTATAATTTCCGATGTTCCATGCTTGTTTTATGACAATACCAACATGTTTTGTTCACACTTTATATCATTTTTATGCGTTTCCCGGAACTAACCTATTGACGAGATGCCGAAAGGCCGTTGTCGTTTTCTGTCGTTTTTGGTTTCGTAAATCCTAGTAAGGAAATATTTTCGAATCGGACGAAATCAATTCCGGGGATCTTATAATTTCGTGAAGCTTCCAGAGCACCAGAGAAGGGCCAGAGAGGTGCCAGGGGGGCCCACACCACACCCCGGCGCGGCCAGGGGGGGCGCCCCCCTATGGTTTGGGCAGCCCGTGGCCCCTCCGACTCCGATTCTTCGCCTATATAAGCCGTCATGACCTAAAAACATCGAAAAAAAAGAACCACGAGACGGAAAACCTTCCAGAGCCGCCGCCATCGCGAAGCCAAGATCTGGGGGACAGGAGTCTCTCGTTCCGGCACCCCGCCGGAGCGGGGAAGTGCCCCCTGAAGGCTTCTCCATCGACACCGCCGCCATCTCCACCGCCATCTTCATCACCGCCGCTGCTCCCATGAGGAGGGAGTAGTTCTCCATCGAGGCTCGGGGCCGTACCGGTAGCTATGTGGTTAATCTCTCTCCATGTACTTCAATACAATGATCTCATGAGCTGCTTTACATGATTGAGATTCATATGAGTTTTGTATCACAATTCATCTATGTGCTACTCTAGTGATGTTATTAAAGTAGTTCTATTCCTCCCGCACGTGTGTAAAGGTGACTAGTGTGTGCACCGTGTGGTTCTTGTCGTAGGCTATGATCATGATCTCTTGTAGATTGTGGAGTTAATTATCATTATGATGGTATTGATGTGATCTATTCCTCCTACATATGCATGAAGGTTACAAGTGTGCATGCTATGCTAGTACTTGGTTTAGTCTGTTGATCTATCTTACACTAAAGGTTACTAAAACATGAGCATTATTGTGGAGCTTGTTAACTCCGGCATTGAGGGTTCGTGTAATCCTACGCAATGTGTTCATCATCCAACAAAAGTGTAGAGTATGCATTTATCTATTCTCGTTATGTGATCAATGTTGAGAGTGTCCACTAGTGAAAGTGTAATCCCTAGGCCTTGTTCCTAAATACCGCTGAGTTACTACTGCTTGTTTATCGTTTTACCGCAGTTACTATCGCCGCAATACTACCACCATCCACTACACGCCGGACAAGCTATTTTCCGGCACCGTTGCTACTGCTCATACTTATTCATACCACCCGTATTTCACTATCTCTTCGCCGAACTAGTGCACCTATTAGGTGTGTTGGGGACACAAGAGACTTCTTGCTTTGTGGTTGCAGTGGTTGCATGAGAGGGATATCTTTGACCTCTTCCTCCCCGAGTTCGATAAACCTTGGGTGATCCACTTAAGGGAAAACTTGCTGCTGTTCTACAAACCTCTGCTCTTGGGGGCCCAACACTGTCTACAGGAAAGGAGGGGGAACATAGACATCAAGCTATTTTCTGGCGCCGTTGCCGGGGAGGAAAGGTAAAAAGGCACTCATACTACGGTTCCAGGTAACAGTACTTTTCTGGCGCCGTTGTGTGTGTGCTCGAAGCTATTTCCTTTAGATCCTGCAATTGCATCTTTTTGTTTCTTGTTTACACTAGTTTGGCATAATGGACAACAATGAGCTTCTTATTCTATTTCCTGATTTAAAACATGGATTGTTTGATGCGAAAATTAAAAAACCTATGAAATCTTATTTGCATGTCGGTAGTAATATTAGTATGAACGCTTTGAACACCATTGTTGATAATGATATAGAAAGTTCTAAGCTTGGGGAAGCTGGTTTTCATGATATTTTTAGTTCCCCAAGCATTGAGGAGAAAATTTTCTTTGATGATACTTTGCCTCCTATTTATGATGATTATAATGATAGTGGTCTTTTGGTACAACCTACTATGGAGAGTAAATTTTATTGTGATTATACTATGCCTCCTACACTTGATGAGAATAATAATGATAGCTACTTTGTTGAATTTGCTCCCGCTATTACTAATAAAATTGATTATGCTTATGTGGAGAGTAATAATTTTATGCATGAGACTCATGATAAGAATGCTTTATGTGATAGTTATATTGTTGAGTTTGCTCATGATGCTACTGAAAGTTATTATGAGAGAGGAAAATATGGTTGTAGAAATTTTCATGTTACTAAAACACCTCTCTATGTGCTGAAATTTTTGAAGCTACACTTGTTTTATCTTCCTATGCTTGTTACTTTGCTCTTCATGAACTTGTTTATTTACAAGATTCCTATGCATAGGAAGCATGCTAGACTTAAATTTGTTTTGAATTTGCCTCTTGATGCTCTCTTTTGCTTCAAATACTATTTCTTACGAGTGCATCATTAAAACTCGCTGAGCCCATCTTAATGGCTATAAAGAAAGAACTTCTTGGGAGATAACCCATGTGTTATTTTGCTACAGTATTTTGTTTTATATTTGTGTCTTGGAAGTTGTTTACTACTGTAGCAACCTCTCCTTATCATGTTTTTGTGCCAAGTAAAGTCTCTATGGTAAAGTTGATGCTAGATTTGGATTGCTCGCGTAGAACAGCATTGTCTGTTCTGTCACGAATCTGGGTCTAATTCTCTCGTAGGTAACTCAGAAAATTATGCCAATTTACGTGAGTGATCCTCGGATATGTACGCAACTTTCATTAGTTTTGAGTTTTTCCATTTGAGCAAGTCTGGTGCCATTTTAAAATTCGTCTTTACGGACTGTTCCGTTTTTGACAGATTCTGCCTTTTATTTCGCATTGCTTCTTTCGCCGTGTTGGGTGGATTTCTTTGTTCCATTACCTTCCAAAGAGCTTTTGAGCAATGTCCAGAAGTGTTAAGAATGATTGTGTCACCTCTGAACATGTGAGTTTTTGATTATGCACTAACCCTCTAATGAGTTTGCTTAAAGTTTGGTGTGGAAGAAGTTTTCAAGGGTCAAGAGAGGAGGATGATATACTATGATCAAGGAGAGTGAAAGCTCTAAGCTTGGGGATGCCCCGGTGCTTCACCCCTGCATATTCTAAGAAGACTCGAGCGTCTAAGCTTGGGGATGCCCAAGGCATCCCCTTCTTCATCGATAAATTATCAGGTTCCTTCTCTTGAAACTATATTTTTATTCGGCCACATCTTATGTACTTTACTTGGAGCGTCTCGTGTGCTTTTGTTTTTGTTTTTGTTTGAATAAATGTCTTGTGTGGGAGAGAGACATGCTCCGCTGGTTCATATGAACACATGTGTTCTTCGCTTTATCTTTTAGTGTTCATGGCGAAGTTTCCTCTTCGTTAAATTGTTATATGGTTGGAATTGGAAAATGCTACATGTAGTAATTGCTATAATGTCTTGGGTAATGTGATACTTGGCAATTGTTGTGCTCATGTTTAAGCTCTTGCATCATATACTTTGTACCCATTAATGAAGAAATACATAGAGCTTGTTAAAATTTGGTTTGCATGAGTGGTTTCTCTAGAGTCTAGATATTTTCTACTGAGGTGTTTGAACAACAAGGAAGACGATGTATAGTCTTATAATGCTTGTAATATGTCTTTTATGTAAGTTTTGCTGTACTAGTTCGTACTTGTGTTTGCTTCAAACAACCTTGCTGGCCTAAACCTTGTATCGAGAGGGAATACTTCTCATGCATCCAAAATACTTGAGCCAACCACTATGCCATTTGTGTCCACCATACCTACCTACTACATGGTATTTATCCGCCATTCCAAAGTAAATTGCTTGAGTGCTACCTTTAAAATTCCATCATTCACCTTTGCATTATATAGCTCATGGGACAAATAGCTTAAAAACTATTGTGGTATTGAATATGTACTTATGCACTTTATCTCTTATTAAGTTGCTTGTTGTGCGATAACCATGTTTCTGGGGACGCCATCAACTATTCTTTGTTGGATATCATGTGAGTTGCTATGCATGTCCGTCTTGTCTGAAGCAAGAGAGATCTACCACCTTCATGGTTGGAGCATGCATATTGTTAGAGAAGAACTTTGGGCCGCTAACTAAAGCCATGATTCATGGTGGAAGTTTCAGCTTTGGACATATATCCTCAATCTCATATGAGAATAATAATTGTTGCCACATGCTTATGCATTAAAGAGGAGTCCATTATCTCGTTGTCCATGTTGTCCCTGGTATGGATGTCTAAGTTGAGAATAATCAAAAGCGAGAAATCCAAAATGCGAGCTTTCTCCTTAGACCTTTGTACAGTGCGGCATGGAGGTACCCCATTGTGACACTTGGTCAAAACATGTGCATTGCAAAGATCCGGTAGTCCAAGCTAATTAGGACAAGGTGCGGCACTATTAGTATACTATGCATGAGACTTGCAACTTGTAAGATATAACTTTACATAACTCATATGCTTTATTACTACCGTTGACAAAATTGTTTCATGTTTTCAAAATAAAAGCTCTAGCACAAATATAGCAATCGATGCTTTCCTCTTTGAAGGACCATTCTTTTACTTTTATTGTTGAGTCAGCTTCACCTATCTTTCTCCACCTCAAGAAGCAAACATTTGTGTGAACTCGTGCATTGATTCTTACATACTTGCTTATTGCATTTGTTATATTGCTTTGCATTGACAACTATCCATGAGATATACATGTTACAAGTTGAAAGCAACCGCTGAAACTTAATCTTCCATTAGTGTTGCTTCAATGTCTCTACTAAGAATTTATTGCTTTATGAGTAACTCTTATGCAAGACTTATTGATGCTTGTCTTGAAAGTACTATTCATGAAGAGTCTTTGCTATATGATTCAATTGTTTACTCATTGCATTTACATTGTTTCGAATCGCTGCATTCATCTCATAAGCTTTACAATGGTATGATTAAGATTATGTTGGTAGCATGTCACCTCAGTAAATTATCTTTTATCGTTTTACCTACTCGAGGACGAGTAGGAACTAAGCTTAGGGATGCTGATACGTCTCCAACGTATCTATAATTTCCGATGTTCCATGCTTGTTTTATGACAATACCAACATGTTTTGTTCACACTTTATATCATTTTTATGCGTTTCCCGGAACTAACCTATTGACGATATGCCGAAGTGCCGCTGCTCGTTTTCGCTGTTTTTGGTTTCAGTAAATCCTAGTAAGGAAATATTTCTGAATCGGACGAAATCAATTCCGGGGATCTTATAATTTCGCGAAGCTTCCGAGCACCGGAGAAGGGCCGTAGAGGTGCCGGGGGCCCACACCACACCCCGGCGCGGCCGGGGGCGCGCCCCTATGGTTTGGGCAGCCCGTGGCCCCTCCGACTCCGATTCTTCGCCTATATAAGCCGTCATGACCTAAAAACATCGAAAAGAAGAACCACGAGACGGAAAACCTTCCGCAGCCGCCGCCATCGCGAAGCCAAGATCCGGGGGACAGAGTCTCTGCTCCGGCACCCCGCCGGAGCGGGGAAGTGCCCCCGAAGGCTTCTCCATCGACACCGCTGCCATCTCCACCGCCATCTTCATCACCGCTGCTGCTCCCATGAGGAGGGAGTAGTTCTCCATCGAGGCTCGGGGCTGTACCGGTAGCTATGTGGTTAATCTCTCTCCATGTACTTCAATACAATGATCTCATGAGCTGCTTGCTAAGGATTATATCCATATTT
>NC_061511.1:183680506-183725794 GCF_022539505.1 Lolium rigidum | reverse complement strand
TGAAACACACGTCCGTTGGGAACCCCAAGAGGAAGGTGTGATGCGTACAGCAGCAAGTTTTCCCTCGCAAGAAACCAAGGTTATCGAACCAAGTAGGAGTCAAGGGCCACGTGAAGGTTGTTGGTGACGGAGTGTAGTGCGGCGCAACACCAGGGATTCCGGCGCCAACGTGGAACCTGCACAACACAATCAAAATACTTTGCCCCAACGTAACAGTGAGGTTGTCAATCTCACCGGCTTGCTGTAAACAAAGGATTAAATGTATGGTGTGGAAAATGATGTTTGTTTGCGAAGAGCAACAGAGAACAGAGTTTGCAGTAGATTGTATTTCGGATGTAAAAGAATGGACCGGGGTCCACATTTCACTAGTGGTGTCTCTCCAATAAGAAATAGCATGTTGGGTGAACAAATTACAGTTGGGCAATTGACAAATAGAGAGGGCATAACAATGCACATACATATCACGATGACTACTATGAGATTTAATCAGGGCATTACGACAAAGTACATAGACCGCTATCAAGCATGCATCTATGCCTAAAAAGTCCACCTTCGGGTTAGCATCCGCACCCCTTCCAGTATTAAGTTGCAAACAACAGACAATTGCATTAAGTATGGTGCGTAATGTAATCAACACAAATATCCTTAGACAAAGCATTGATGTTTTATCCCTAGTGGCAACAAGCACATCCACAACCTTAGAACTTTCCGTCACTCGTCCTGCATTCAATGGAGGCATGAACCCACTATTGAGCATAAATACTCCCTCTTAGAGTTACAAGTATCAACTTGGCCAGAGCCTCTACTAGCAACGGAGAGCATGCAAGAACATAAACAACACATATATGATAGATTGATAATCAACTTGACATAGTATTCCATATTCATCGGATCCCAACAAACACAACATGTAGCATTACAAATAGATGATCTTGATCATGATAGGCAGCTCACAAGATCTAACATGATAGCACAAGAGGAGAATACAACCATCTAGCTACTGCTATGGACCCATAGTCCAAGGATGAACTACTCACACATCAGTCCGGAGGCGATCATGGTGATGTAGAGTCCTCCGGGAGATGATTCCCCTCTCCGGCAGGGTGCCGGAGGTGATCTCCTGAATCCCCCAAGATGGGATTGGCGGCGGCGGCGTCTCTGGAACTATTTCCGTATCGTGGCTCTCGGTAATAGGGTTTTCGCGACGGAGAGTATAAGTAGGCGGAAGGGTAGAGTCGGAGGGGGCACGAGGGGCCCACACCATAGGGCGGCGCGGGCCCCATGCTGGCCGCACCGCCTTGTGGTGTCGCCACCTCGTGGCCCCACTTCGTATGCTCTTCGGTCTTCTGGAAGCTCCGTGGAAAAATAAGACCCTGGGCATTGATTTCGTCCAATTCCGAGAATATTTCCTTTGTAGGATTTCTGAAACCAAAAACAGCAGAAAACAGCAACTGGCGCTTCTGCATCTTGTCAATAGGTTAGTGCCGGAAAATGCATAATAATGATGTAAAGTGTGTATAAAACATGTGAGTATTGTCATAAAAGTAGCATGGAACATAAGAAATTATGGATACGTTTGAGACGTATCAAGCATCCCTAAGCTTAGTTCCTACTCGCCTCGAGTAGGTAAACGATAACAAGGATAATTTCTGAAGTGACATGCTATCATAATCTTGATCAATACTATTGTAAAGCATATGAGATGAATGAAGTGATTCGAAGCAATGGTAAAGACAATGATTAAACAACTGAATCATATAGCAAAGACTTTTCATGAATAGTACTTTCAAGACAAGCATCAGTAAGACTTGCACATGAGTTAACTCATAAAGCAATAAATTCTTAGTAGAAAGCTTTGAAGCAACACAAAGGAAGATATAAGTTTCAGCAGTTGCTTTCAACTTCAAAATGTTTATCTCATGGATATATCTCATGGATAATTGTCAACACAAAGTAATATGATGAATGCAAATAAGCAAGTATGTAGGAATCAATGCACACAGTTGACACAAGTGTTTGCTCCTAAGATAGAAAGAAGTAGGTAAACTGACTCAACATAAAGTAAAAGAATTGGCCCTTCGCAGAGGGAAGCATGGATTACTATTTTTGTGCTAGATCTTTTCATTTTGAAAACATAGAAACAATTTTGTCAACGGTAGTAATAATTCATATGTGTTATGCATAAGACATCCTATAAGTTGCAAGCCTCATGCATAGAATACCAATAGTGCTCGCACCTTGTCCTAATTAGCTTGGATTTACATGGATTATCATTGCATAACATATGTTTCAACCAAGTGTCACAAAGGGGTACCTCTATGTCGCCTGTACAAAGGTCCAAGGAGATAGATCGCATTTGATTTCTCGTTTTTGATAGATCTCAACTTAGGACATCCATACCGGGACAATATAGACAACAGATAATGGACTCCTCTTTTAATGCTTAATCATTCAACAACAGATAATATTCTCATAAGAGATTGAGGATTAATGTCCAAACTGAAACTTCCACCATGATCCATGGCTTTGGTTAGCGGCCCAATGTTCTTCTCTAACAATATGCATACTCAAACCATTTGATCATGATAAATCACCCTTACTTCGTACAAGACGAACATGCATAGCAACTCACATGATATTCAACAAAGGTGTAATAGTTGATGGCGTCCCCGTAAACATGGTTACCGCTCAACAAGCAACTTATAAGAAATAAGATACATAAGTAACATATTCAATACCACAATAGTTTTTAAGGCTATTTTCCCATGAGCTATATATTGCAAAGACAAGGAATGGAATTTTAAAGGTAGCACTCAAGCAATTTACTTTGGAATGGCAGAGAAATACCACGTAGTAGGTAGGTATGGTGGACACAAATGGCATAGTTTTTGGCTCAAGGTTTTGGATGCACGAGAAGTATTCCCTCTCAATACAAGGCTTGGGCTAGCAAAGTTGTTTGAAGCAAACACAAGTATGAACCGGTACAGCAAAACTTACATAAGAACATATTGCAAGCATTATAAGACTCTACACTGTCTTCCTTGTTGTTCAAACACTTCACCATAAAATATCTAGACTTTAGAGAGACCAATCATGCAAACCAAATTTCAACAAGCTCTATGGTAGTTCTTCATTAATAGGTACAAAGTACATGATGCAAGAGCTTAAACATGATCTATTTGAGCACAACAATTGCCAAGTATCAAATTATTCAAGACAATATACCAATTACCACATGAAGCATTTTCTCGTTTCCAACCATATAACAATGAACGAGCGAGTTTCAACCTTCGCCATGAACATTAAAAGTAAATCTAAGAACACCAGTGTTCATATGAAACAGCGGAGCGTGTCTCTCTCCCACACAAGGAATGCTAGGATCCGATTTTATTCAAACAAAAACAAAGATAAAAACATACAGACGCTCCAAGTAAAGCACATAAGATGTGACGGAATAAAAATATAGTTTCACTAGAGGTGACCTGATAAGTTGTTGATGAAGAAGGGGATGCCTTGGGCATACCCAAGCTTAGATGCTTGAGTCTTCTTGAAATATGCAGGGATGAACCACGGGGGCATCCCCAAGCTTAGACTCTTCACTCTTCTTGATCATATTGTATCATCCTCCTCTCTTGATCCTTGAAAACTTCCTCCACACCAAACTCAAAACAAACTCATTAGAGGGTTAGTGCATAATCAAAAATTCACATATTCAGAGGTGACATAATCATTCTTAACACTTCTGGACATTGCACAAAGCTACTGAAAGTTAATGGAACAAAGAAATCCATCCAACATAGCAAAACAGGCAATGCGAAATAAAAGGCAGAATCTGTCAAAACAGAACAGATCCGTAAAGACGAATTTTTCAGGGGCACTTAACTTTCTCAGATGAAAAAGCTCAAATTGAATGAAAGTTGCGTACATATCCGAGGATCACGCACGTAAATTGGAATATTTTTCTGAGTTACCTACGTACGGGGATACTCAATTTCGTGACAAGCAAGAAATCTGTTTCTCGCGCAGTAATCCAATTCTAGTATCAACCTTACTATCAAAGACTTTACTTGGCACAACAACGCAATAAAATAAAGATAAGGAGAGGTTGCTACAGTAGTAAAAACTTCCAAGACTCAAATATAAAACAAAAGTGCAGAAGTAAAATAATGGGTTGTCTCCCATAAGCGCTTTCTTTAACGCCTTCAGCCTAGGCGCAGAAAGTGTGAATCAAGTATTATCAAGAGATGAAGCATTAACATCATAACTTTTCACAATTTGTCACAATAGGTATATTAGATGCTCCATCATCCATAGTGGTACTAAGGGCTTTGTCAATTTTAGGCCTATAATAGTTTTTTGGCTTAGGCACCTCAGAGACATACATGAACTTTTGCTCCTTACCCACATAAGCTTTCTCCTTAAACTTAAGAGAAGAAAAAGTTGAACCCAAGGTTCCCATAGCTTCTTCAAGTTCACTAATCCTATGGGTTTGATTATCATGAGTAGCACAAGTTTCTAAGACGGCAATTCTCTCATTAATTCCACTTAGAGATTTATCAAGTTTATCAATGTTATTAAGTAATATTCCCAATTTAGTCTCAACACTTGGAAGATTTTTCTCTATGGCCTCCAACTTTTTCATGACATCTTCAAGAGAGATTTTAATTTTAGCTTCATTAACAGGTGGTATTCCAACTAGACTCTCAATAATGCAACTAGCTTCTAAAGCAGGAGTGCCTAGGAAATTACCTCCCGCAAGAGTATCAAGAACATACCTATTCCATCTAGAGATACCAACATAAAAGTTCCTAAGTAGGATAGTAGTGGAGTGTTTCTTAGTGCACCTATGATGAGCATCACTAATTCTATACCAAGCATTTTTAAAACTTTCTCCCCCTTGTTGCTTAAACGAACGAACTTCAACTTCAGGATTACTCATTTTTAGCAGTAATAAAGATAAACTAAGCATAAGAGAATTAAATAAAGTAAAACTAGTAACTAAATTTTTTGTGTTTTTGATATAAAGAACGCAAACAAGACAGTAAATAAAGTAAATGCAAGTAACTATTTTTTTGTATTTTTGATATAGAGAAAGCAAACAAAGTGGAAAATAAAATAAAGTAAATCAAGACAAAAAACAAAGTAAAGAGATTGGATGTGGGAGACTCCCCTTGCAGCGTGTCTTGATCTCCCCGGCAACGGCGCCAGAAAATATGCTTGATGGCGCGTGAAACACACGTCCGTTGGGAATCCCAAGAGGAAGGTGTGATGCGTACAGCAGCAAGTTTTCCCTCAGTAAGAAACCAAGGTTATCGAACCAGTAGGAGTCAAGGGCCACGTGGAGGTTGTTGGTGACGGAGTGTAGTGCGGCGCAACACCAGGGATTCCGGCGCCAACGTGGAACCTGCACAACACAATCAAAATACTTTGCCACAACGTAACAGTGAGGTTATCAATCTCACCGGCTTGCTGTAAACAAAGGATTAAATGTATGGTGTGGAAAATGATGTTTGTTTGCGAAGAACAGCAGAGAACAGAGTTTGCAGTAGATTGTATTTCAGATGTAAAAGAATGGACCGGGGTCCACAGTTCACTAGTGGTGTCTCTCCAATAAGAAATAGCATGTTGGGTGAACAAATTACAGTTGGGCAATTGACAAATAGAGAGGGCATAACAATGCACATACATATCACGATGACTACTATGAGATTTAATCGGGGCATTACGACAAAGTACATAGACCGCTATCCAAAGCATGCATCTATGCCTAAAAAGTCCACCTTCGGGTTAGCATCCGCACCCCTTCCAAGTATTAAGTTGCAAACAACGGACAATTGCATTAAGTATGGTGCGTAATGTAATCAACACAAATATCCTTAGACAAAGCATTGATGTTTTATCCCTAGTGGCAACAAGCACATCCACAACCTTAGAACTTTCTCACATCGTCCAGCATTCAATGGAGGCATGAACCCACTATCGAGCATAAATACTCCCTCTTGGAGTTACAAGTATCAACTTGGCCGAGCCTCTACTAGCAACGAAGAGCATGCAAGAACATAAACAACACATATATGATAGATTGATAATCAACTTGACATAGTATTCCATATTCATCGGATCCCAACAAACACAACATGTAGCATTACAAATAGATGATCTTGATCATGATAGGCAGCTCACAAGATCTAACATGATAACACAAGAGGATAAGACAACCATCTAGCTACTGCTATGGACCCATAGTCCAAGGATGAACTACTCACACATCAGTCTGGAGGCGATCATGGTGATGTAGAGTCCTCTGGGAGATGATTCCCCTCTCCAGCAGGGTGCCAGAGGTGATCTCCTGAATCCCCCGAGATGGGATTGGCGGCGGCGGCATCTCTGGAACTATTTCCGTATCGTGGCTCTCGGTAATAGGGTTTTCGCGACGGATAGTATAAGTAAGCGGAAGGGCAGAGTCGGAGGGGGCACGAGGGGCCCACACCATAGGGCGGCGCGGGCCCCATGCTGGCCGCGCCGCCTTGTGGTGTCGCCACCTCGTGGCCCCACTTCGTATGCTCTTCGGTCTTCTGGAAGCTCCGTGGAAAAATAAGACCCTAGGCGTTGATTTCGTCCAATTCCGAGAATATTTCCTTTGTAGGATTTCGAAACCAAAAACAGCAGAAAACGAGAACTGGCGCTTCGGCATCTTGTCAATAGGTTAGTACCGGAAAATGCATAATAATGATGTAAAGTGTGTATAAAACATGTGAGTATTGTCATAAAAGTAGCATGGAACATAAGAAATTATGGATACGTTTGAGACGTATCATTGGCCACATCAGGTCGTTTTCGCCATGGACGGCAAGACGGCCGCGTGATAGATGTTCAACAGACGCCGTTCATGGCAAAGATGTTACATGCCAGCCTTTGGTCCGATCTCGTCAAGAGGTCGGCCCACTCCACTGTTCGCCGAAAACCGCCCGGCGGCGAGGGGGCTGCTGTTCCGGATGAATTAAGGTGGTTGTCTTATGGCTCCTCTTCTGCGAGGATGGTGACCTTCTAGAGGCCGGTACTTCTTTGCCTGGGCCGAGTGATGAGTTTCAGAAGGCTATGCCGACGAATGCAAGAGTGTACATTATGCTTAGAGTTTGCTGAATCGGGCGGTATTCGGTCGTGTGCACCAATATTTTTATTTCGATCATTTGGTTCTGGAGGGAACGGCGTGAAGCTCTGTTATGTGTTGCCATCACATGACATTATGGTCCACGCTAAAATCAGAGACAAAGAATATCATTAAGGTCGGATTGGAGGACTAACAGTGGAGGTTCGAGTCTCTCTAATGTTGAGGAACTTACTTGGTAATCTGGTTTTTACAGCAGCATACAAGTGAGATCGGCAAGACAGAGTCTTACCTTTCAGTAAAAATTCAAGTTCCAACATTACAGGCGATTGAGTTGTGCTAAAAGAATCTTCTAACCATATAGAGCCAACAGGCGGCAATGCAATTGCCATCCCACAACTATTCATTCCATCGCCACCACCACAACGACAAGCTAACCTACCCCCGGAATCACGGTTGTCGTCTCGTGAGGAGAAGCCATAGACGCTGATGAAACAACATTCCAGTTTCGGACGGCAACCATGTCCATGAGTAAGCTGGAAAGGAATCAATGCAAGGCTGGCGTGTTCGCACTCCCGCCCGCCCAAATAATATCTTAGGACGATGATTGCTTGCTTGGCGCTCTCACTGTCTCACATCCTGCGAGCGATCTTCTCCAAGGATGTGAGAGCTGTGATGTTCCGCCTGTACTGCAGGATTAGACGGGTAATAGTTGTGGGCAACAAAGGGTCGTCGTCTGTGGCCAGATTCAGTCCGTTGCTGGACGATCGATGTGAGAGGAATTATGGTGATCGCGAGCGTTGACCTCATCCGTCACGACCACAGCTCGTGAACTCCAACTCTCAGCGTTTAGCTTAATGACGAGAGGGTTCACGCACAGCTCCTAGACTCTGACGCTTGGCCAGTGGCATGATTACAAGGCAAAAATGTACCATCTGGAAAATAATCCATGAAGGTAAACCGTCTACGTTAGTTAGCTGCAAACACTTGAGTTCATTGACTCGTAATATTCCACACGCAGACCAGATCAACCCAACCACCAAGATCTGTGATCACTACTGACGTACTGTAGTATGTTAAACTGGATCAGATCCAGCAGAGAAAATCTGTCTCCATTCGGCTTTTATTATTTCCCGACATAAAGAGTCATCGGAAGAAACATTCAACTGTTTACGGGAAAGAGAGTTGGGTGTTCCAAATAAAAGAGGACACGATCGTATCTCCCTGATGCATTCTAGGTCACAAGAGTACAGAGCAAGAACTGCAGAATCCAAACGAATCAGATCATTTTGGATTCCACAATCAGGGCGTGGGACACTTGTAATCCATATCACATCGCTTGTCGTTCCTCCAGGTACCTTAAAGCTTGAGAGATACGTATTTTTTTTTGGGTGGGCACGGACAAGGTATCAGGTGGCCAACGGAAGGTTAATTGGAAAATCATTTGTCCACCAAAAAGTTAATGAACTTTAGCGTGACACTTAACTAGCTACGCACTGTTTTATTTCTCTATTTGCCGTGCTAAAAAATGTCAAATAACTAATTGGAATTTTGATCTATACTTATACCATTATTTTATAAACGTCGGTCTTATACCAAAATTCGAGTGAGATGCCGCTGGTTCTTGGTGTATGCCAAAGAAATGTTGTGATCTACGTTCCGGATTAGTAGTTGGGAGCCCGATCCGGCAAGGTAGTGTTGACTGCCAAAACCCACCGGCGGGCAGCGGCCTTGTCAACACCGTAGAGCCGGGAAGAGCCTAGAGCTGCGGCTGGCTGAGACCCCTCCGAGCGACGGCCCGCAATGCTCTTCTGGTCACACGCGGCGTTGCGAAGTGCAAGAGCGTGCCACCGACCTATACCCGGTCGGGAAGGTGATGAAGATGCCTCGCTTAGCTTCTCGCAGGGCATACATGTAAACGTTAAATACGAGCCTCGATCGGCTCTCGGGTAATCCCGTGAATCGGCTCAAAGAGCCGATCCACCCATGATCCGTACGGGGTGCACGAATACTTGGTGGTCCTGCTTGATCAAGATGAAGCTAATGAGATCTACGACGATTTAGGGTTTTCACCGCATAATCGGATCATCCTACTCCGAGGTTGGACCTTGCGGCCACGCACGGTGCTCGTAAGCCGATCCTAAACAAGGCCAAAAAACCAACATGAAGTTGATCCTAGGAACATCCCGTTTAGGACTTGCGAACGCCACCCTACGTGCCACCGGATCCTCCCCCTTTGTAAGGCCTAACTATTGCGGATATTAAACTAATCCTTGTAGAACAAGGAGCAATCGTAACGGATCAGATCTACTAAATAACGATCAAGCGGGTGCCGCCCCCACACCCGAGATAGGCGTGAGGGCGGCTAGATATGCAAGGGTTGCACTACGTAAGCATGCTTAAACGAAGAACAATGCTAACCCTAACACATCTAATGATAACTACGTTGCTCGCCATCAAAAACGCTTCAGTACGAGCAACGCATGAACAACGTGGGCTTGTGCTGCCTAGATCGCAAGATGCGATCTAGGCAGACATGTCGCTTACCCGATAGAAACCCTCGAGACGAAGGAGTTGGCGATGCGCCGAGATTGGTTTGTTTTTGGGGTTGAACGTGAGTTGTTGTTTATTCCATAAACCCTAGGTACATATTTATAGTCCAGGGGACTTTCTAATGTGGGCGTGCACTAAACCGTGCACGAGACAAACCCTAACTTTTAATCTAACATACAATCTATCATAAAGATACACGGGCAATTCAGCCCAATCCCTTCGTGTCGGCCGCTTCAGGATTCCTCCACATGTAATCTTCCAAGCCCGGCCCACCTCTCGGATTTGTCTAAAATATGGTGATAACACATGCCCCCTCGGTTTTGGAAATAACATTTCCAAAATCATTATGCTTTTCCTTCGAAGGGTCATGTCGTGGCAGAAGCGTAGCCGTTGCAGTATCCGTCATCATTATGCCCTGTCTTCTCAGCTTCTCTGCAAAATTCGATAGCCCTGGCGTCATCTCCTCGGGAACTTATACATTAAATCCTCACCAGGCTTCTCGTTATTTAACTGTGCCGATTGATTAGCTTTCTTCATCTCCTTCCTCTGTTCCAACCATCGGCACCCCAAAAACCCTTCGCGCACCATGTCTTCTTCCTCCTCTGCCTCGTCGGGACTTTCCTTTGAATCCTCTTCCCCCGAACCGATGCCGGCACCGAGCCCACAAGAGGCCCATGCGGCCAACACCCGCCGCGCCATTGAGGCCGGGGAGGAGTCGGACCATGACTTCTCCATCTCGGTCCGAGGACGACCAGTCCTCGACGGACGGGAGAGCGACCTCCGTTTCCTCGCCGGCGGGGAATCGGAGGAGGAGAGCGACGACGATCGCTTCTCCCGGGACGACTTCACCTCCTCCGAGGGGGTGGTGGAGGAAGAAGAGGAGGAGGAGGACGATGACGACGACTCCCTCGAGGGCTACCCACCGGCAAAGCGCCTTCGCATGTGGTGGGACGACGACAGCAGCCGATGATGAAGACGGGGACGAAGCCCCCGTGGAGGGCTACGGGAGCGGCGACGAGGAGCCCATCGGCAGCAGTGCCGATGAGAGCTCTGAGGATGACGACGAGGGCAGTGACGGCCCGTAGATAGGTCCCCTAGCATAGGGTCAGTAGTAGCAGATGGGGCAATGTATCCCCTAGTATTTCCTTTTGAGGGCAATTAGCTCTTTATGTAAGAAATCTTGCCTATCAATGAAGAATTGTTCCCCAATTCGAGTTTGCCGATTTCTTCTGAGTTTGATTTGAGCCGATTTGCCTCTCCTACTGACCTTGCCGATTTGTCCTCTTTGCCAATGTGTAATGAGCCGATAACAACGCATCGGTCCTTCGACATTCATCCTTCCATTCTTCAACTCCTTAGCGAACGTTCATCGCTTTGTGAAGAAGGTTGCAACGAGGATCAGCCGATGGTACTTCAATCGGCCTTTTCAATGGAGCACTTACCGGGCCTCGTTGCCCCCGAGTCTCAGCCCGGGCAAAACAGAGACGAGGATACACAAATGAGCTACCTAGACCCGGGCTTGATCGTGCGTGGGGAAGCTCCTTATGCAGCGTCAGCCGATTTGAACACAAATCGGCTTCTCCGAGCGGAAAGCCTTAAGGTGGGCTGCCCCCCGAGCTTCTTTAGTTCTTGCTGGCTAGATCGGCTCCTTTCCTTTGGTGAACCTAATGTCATCCATCCTTGACCTGATCCGCCCGCCCATGCTGCTTCTGATATTGTTCTTGAAGAGAGGATCCGAGCTTCCAAACTGCTCCATTGAGG
This sequence comes from Lolium rigidum, assembly GCF_022539505.1. Taxonomy (NCBI): domain Eukaryota; kingdom Viridiplantae; phylum Streptophyta; class Magnoliopsida; order Poales; family Poaceae; genus Lolium; species Lolium rigidum. The sequence goes on along the minus strand of NC_061511.1, from coordinate 183,714,372 downwards.
AGTTCCTTCATACAAAATCTCCCTTTGTGCTCCATTGACCCTCCGATCGTAACAGCTTACTCCCCTTGAGTCGATGGCCATGCATCGGCTTTCATATCCTTAAGTCGATGCCTCGCTGCATCGGCTGTGCTCGAAAATTTTCGAATTTTCACTTTTTACGGCCGACCCGTGCATCGGCCCCCATATTCCAATACCCATCAACAAAAGATGAGATGCTTCGTTGCATATCCTCGTATTTTCATATACTCGGTGCCCCCCGAGCCGATTCTGTCAAGAAAATTGATGGTATCGGCTCCGTTGGATAACATGTTGAACCCAGTGCGAAAGGTAGGTGAGGATAATTTTGGCCGATTGCTCGGAATCGGCCTCCACGTTGCTTGCTCGTTGAAGGTTTTGTAAGTTCCCTTCGTAAATTTTTGGGGCCGATCACAAGGATCAGCCTCTCCCGGTTTGCTCATTGGTTTGATCTTGCTACTTGGTCAGGCTGGATGAAACCAACCCAACCTCCGACTCGATGCGCTTTGCCGTCGTCCACCTTGAGTGCTCCGTAGAGTCGTGGAGGGCTAAGCTCGTCGGCAAGACGAGTACCATGTTTGTGCCAGCCCGATGTCTCATCATCGGCTTTCCTCTCGTTTGGGGCGCCACTCCATTTTCCGTGGACGACCCTCTTCATCCAGGGTTCGCCGAACCTTTGCAGCCGGATCAGGCCGTGCCTTCCTTAGCGTATGCAGGTACAACCTTTCGGCTTCCTCCGAGCCGCGCAATCGCCGAACCCCGCGCTTTTGGGAACGGCTGAGTCCGTCGGGCACCACCTTGGCCGGTGGTACCTGTCTTCTTCCACTTCTCCCTCGTCTTCCGAATCTTCAAGATCTGCCCAACGAGGTGACTCAGCCGCGTTTGCTTTGTGGCGGGAGAGGCCCTAGGCGCTCGAACACGGACACGTTGGCTGCCTCCTTCTTTTTCCGATTGCATTCCGGGCAATTGCCGATTGTGGGCAATCGGCTCATTCCTGAATCCCAACGAGTATCCGAAGAAGGGGCAGTCCCAATGCCCGGCGTTGTCGTCTTGCTCCCTTGATGCTTCCGTGGCATAGCGCTCGTGCTCCTCCTCATCGCGATTCTCGCCGACGATGTCTTCTCGGCTTCTCTAGCCAAACGATCTTCTCTATCATCGTAATTGGACCGTCGGCGTTGGTCATACCGACTAACATATTTGTTGAGGAGGTGATCGAGAGGGGTCGCCGATATCTTATATTCTTCACCTCTCCCTCCGTGACATAGCGCTTGCCATCATGATGGAGCCGATCGCGTGGAGCGGCCTCCTCCGTGTCCTTGCTATGAGAGCAGCTCGCCCTCATCTCCATCTTTGCCGAGTGGTTTCCGGGTCCTACCATGTTGATGCTCGAACGAGGGACCTGGCCGGCAACCTTCAGGGTAGATGATTTCTACCATGTTAACGGCGGGGAAGGGTTGGGTGTCGACCTTCATGGCGTATCGGTTGAAAATTAGCCGCCCCTTCTCTATCGCCGCTTGGATGTGCCGACGCCACACCCGGCAGTCGTTGGTGGCATGGGAAAGCGAGTTGTGGAATTTGCGATGACGGCTTTCCGTTTAGCTCTTTCGCTGTGGGGAACTTGAGACCTTCGGGAATCGTCAACCTGTTTCTCCTTGAGCAGGAGGTCGAAGATCCGTTCGGTCTTGGTTATGTCAAAATCAAATCCCTCGGGCGGCCCCGGTGGCTTTACCCATTTGCGGGCCACGGGGTTCCCCCGAGTCCACTCAGCCACCGCTATCTCTTGGCCTCCCGCAGGCACTTCATCCTCCTCCGTATCGACCATAACCTATCGCACGCTTGAACTTGTCTTGGTACGAGTCGGGGTGGCGCTGTTCATATGCTGATAGTTTCGAACCATGTGCGCCGCCGAGGGATAATCTGCTTGGGAGGCCATGTCCTTGAGCTGTGTTGCAAGGCCTGCTACCGCCAACTCGATCGCTTCCTTTTCAGTTATACGAACCGAATAACATCGGTTCCTAAGATTCCTGAAGCGCCGGATGTATTCTCGTCACCGTTTCCCCGCGCTTCGACGTAGTTGTGCTAGATCGGCAATGCCGGACTCGGAAGCTTCGAATGGTATTGCATATGGAACTCGTTCTTCCAATTGCTTCCAGGATCGGATGGAGTTGCCGGCAAAGAGGTGTACCATCCAAAAGCCGATCCCGTGAGGGACCGTGAAAAGAGCCTCACGCGTAGCTGATCCGACACCGAAGCCGGTCCTAGTTGAGCCAAATATCGGCCGACGTGCTCGATGGAGCCGGAGCCATCCGATCCACCGAATTTGGAGAAGTCGGGAGCCGATATTTAGGTGGCAGCGGGATCATCTCGTAATCGTCGTGGTACGGCTTGGAATAGCCAATCGCCCTTCTTTTCGGCATCATGCCGAACTGGTCTCTCGGCATGGTACCGATCCGATCCGCCGTGCCGGCCGTAGGAGTTGCACTCGAAGATTCGCCGGGGTGGCGTACTTGGCCTGCCATGTTTGCTTTTCCAGCTCGAGCCAGCCTGCAGGAGCTGGGCTCGGGAGTTTCGTCGGTGTGGCGTATTTAGTTAGCCACGTCCGCTCTGTCGCCGACGTTCCTCCCTGTCTTCGCCGGAGTCCCCGATGTTGTGGCCTCGGTTTGTGAGTGCCCGGTCACCACAATCCGGCACATACATGCACGCGTATCCATGAGGGATCTCCTTAGGCGCCTCCATTAAGAACCGGTAGTCACCGGGGTCGCCACCAACTCCGTAGACGAGGAATGCCGGTGTAGTCGGCACTTCAGCCGGTGCTGCCAATGCAAACGGCAGCGGTGGACGGGACTCGGAATGGCAACTCTCCTTGATGAGTCCCGAGAGCTGGTCCCGACGGCGAGTACCGGTGGCTCATGATCTCCTGGATCACGCGCGAGCGACACGCTCCGAAGCACGTTGACCAAGTTCTCGGAGTGGCGGTGTAGCGAGTGAGCCACCGGGTAGTTGATCTCCTGCCGCGCACCCCCGGTGCGTTCCTCCGACGGGGTAGAGAGGTCTATCCCATCGAGTGCACCTTCCGGTGAGAACCCCTTCCATCCGATGCCACCGGAACGGGTTCTCCGAAAAGAGCCGATGAGGTCGGCTTCGAGGGTAGCCTTGATCTCGTTGTATTGTTTCTTGAGGTCGTCGAGCGGATCCCCGTAGGTGACCGGGCGTGCCGTCCGCCATCTCGGATGTAGATGGCGATGTGGTTGATGTAGACGATTGTCCCACCGGCGTGCCGGAATGTGTTGACCGCCAAAACCCACCGGCGGGCAGCGGCCTTGTCAACACCGTAGAGCCGGGAAGAGCCTAGAGCTGCGGCTGGCCGAGACCCCTCCGAGCGACGGCCCGCAATGCTCTTCCGGTCACACGCGGCGTTGCGAAGTGCAAGGGCGTGCCACCTGACCTATACCCGGTCGTGAAGGTGATGAAGATGCCTCGCTTAGCTTCTCGCAGGGCATACATGTAAACGTTAAATACGAGCCTCGATCGGCTCTGGGTAATCCCGTGAATCGGCTCAAAGAGCCGATCCACCCATGATCCGTACGGGGTGCACGAATACTTGGTGGTCCCGCTTGATCAAGATGAAGCTAATGAGATCTACGACGATTTAGGGTTTTCACCGCATAATCGGATCATCCTACTCCAGGTTGGGCCTTGCGGCCACGCACGGTGCTCGTAAGCCGATCCTAAACAAGGCCAAAAAACCAACATGAAGTTGATCCTAGGAACATCCCGTTTAGGACTTGCGAACGCCACCCTACGTGCCACCGGATCCTCCCCCTTTGTAAGGCCTAACTATTGCGAGATATTAAACTAATCCTTGTAGAACAAGGAGCAATCGTAACGGATCAGATCTACTAAATAACGATCAAGCGGGGTGCCGCCCCCACACCCGAGATAGGCGTGAGGGCGGCTAGATATGCAAGGGTTGCACTACGTAAGCATGCTTAAACGAAGAACAATGCTAACCCTAACACATCTAATGATAACTACGTTGCTCGCCATCAAAAACGCTTCAAGTACGAGCAACGCATGAACAACGTGGGGCTTGTGCTGCCTAGATCGCAAGATGCGATCTAGGCAGCATGTCGCTTACCCGATAGAAACCCTCGAGACGAAGGAGTTGGCGATGCGCCGAGATTGGTTTGTTTTTGGGGTTGAACGTGAGTTGTTGTTTATTCCATAAACCCTAGGTACATATTTATAGTCCAGGGGACTTTCTAATGTGGGCGTGCACTAAACCGTGCACGAGACAAACCCTAACTTTTAATCTAACATACAATCTACCATAAAGATACACGGGCAATTCAGCCCAATCCCTTCGTGTCAGGCCGCTTCAGGATTCCTCCACATGTAATCTTCCAAGCCCGGCCCACCTCTGGATTTGTCTAAAATATGGTGATAACAGGTAGGTGCTGCTGCACAAGGTTAGTTTTTCCGCGGATTTCAGTTGTTGCATTTGTGTTAAAATTGCTACAAACTCATGTGTGTTTTCTTGTGAAAGCGCACGCGAGATGCGGAAACTATCCTAGGTGTTTGTGTCCAAATTGCTACAAACTCATGTATGTGTGTTGCTACAAACTCTATTTATCTTATGTTGAGTGATTTAAAAATATAACAAAATTGAATGAGTTTCGTTGTGAAATAACATACAAGAAGTTGCAATGTGTTTCTGAGTGTTTGCTACAAATTGTGTTTTTTCTCGGAATTTTGTCAAATGTTGCAAATACATAATTATCTTTGGTGTAAATGTTTGATAATTTTTTAAAAATAGATGGCGTCTAATGAAAAATTGTTCCTCTACCAAGTTTTATTGTATGGAAACACGTGGTGTTTTTTTTGTAATCTCTTGTGATTTTATTAAAAGTTAGGGGGGGGGGTGGTCATGACATCGTTCATCTTGACAAGTTTGCGCAGACATTGAGGCTCTGGTAGGTTTGACTTTGTTGGCAAGACCCTTAAAGGTTGATTCATGATTATCTCCCATTAAAAAGAGGTGGGTATGGAGAGTTTTTCTATGTGGCCACCACCATCACCATCGAGAATGGGAATGGGCGTATTGCGATTTTTTGGCATGCGCCATGGTTTGGAGGTATGAAGCCAAATGACATCTCTCCATCCATCTTTGATATCTCAGGAAAAACTTCACGATCAAGAAAGGCATTCACCATGGTTTTTGGATTTCCAATATTAACATTGAAGGTGGTATCACCATCCGCCAAATTACCGAGTTTTTGGATCCTTGGGCAAGGTTCATCTTAATCAGGAAGTCTTGGATGATATCATTTGGAAAATCACGGCTTCAAGATCCTACACGGCGGCGACTGCATGGGGAAATTGTGTCCCTTCTAAATGCAAACTTTTTTCATTTTTCATTTCTCATTCTTCAAACCGAGATAGACAGTCGATCGCCTCCAAAGACGCAGGTGGCCTAATTGTGGTGATTGTCAATTATGAAAAGGGGAGCCGGAATCCGCGGCACACTTCCTCTTGAAGTTTCGCTACTCCAAACATAGATGGAACTCTATCATTTCTTAGCTTGGATACCTCTATGGACACGTCTGTATTGGATGCTTTCGACACGGTGGAGGATTGGTGACTGTTCTTCATGGAACTAGATGGAAGTTCTTCGCTTCGCTCATCATGCTTGTCTCGTGAGAGATTTGGAATGAGTGAAAGCGCGTGTTTTTCGCAATGTTTACACTATGCCTTTTGTTGTTTAAACCAAAATTAAGGGAGAGGTGGCCCTTTAGAGCTCAGCGGGCGCTAAGCACTTGGGATCTATCCTGCCATGAGAGAGTGATCGTTTGGTATCCCGAGCATTGCTCGGTTTGTAAAAAAAAACTTAAATTTTGTTAATTAATGAGATGGGGAAAGCTGTTTTGCTCCGTTTTAAAAATAAAGAATCAGAAATCAAAACTTCAGACAACAACTTCAAATATGTGTAGCTTTGAAAGCTGATACCTCGATGCATGGTACACAACACTTGAGTCCATCGACTCCTAATATTCCACACGCAGGCCAGATCAACCCAGCCAAAAAAAGATGTGCTACTGACCGTATGTTAAACTGCATCAGATACATCAGAGAATATGTCTCCTATTCAGCTTTTCTGGTAATGCCAATTATTTTTCTCACAGAAGAGTTTACCAGAAGAAACATGGAAACGTTTACCGGAACGAGAGTTGGATGTTTAAAATATATGATGATGCATTCCAGGTCACAACAGTACACAGAGCAAGAACTGCCGAAGCCAAGCAAGTCAGATCATTTTGGATTCTAATCAGAAAGCAATACTTGACATAACAGCTTACAATTACTTGTGCTGCGAAAGGTAATACCTCAATGGATGATTTGACAAAGTTAACGACTATATCTTCTGCCGAGTACCACAAAAAATTGGTGCATCTCGCTGCCTGCTGGCCTGAAAATGAAATTAGATGTAAGCAAGTTATCAGGACACGTATCGTAATATCTTGTGATTTTTACGATACTTATCATGCTAATATCTTAATATAGTAGTATCTTATATGTATCATAGCATATTTAGTATCCGATACAAAGTCGATACCATACGATTCCATCCTTATGTAAAAAATAAGGACGCGAAGGCATGGTAAGCAAAAGGAAAATGGTTTCTTAGAGTCGCAAGATGAACTAATTTCTTGAATAACAGAGCTTCCATTTATTTGGGAGAGATGGACATTAAAAAGGAGTATGTACATGAAAAAAGCGGTCATCAAGCCATTTTTGTCTACTGGCTTCGAAGTATATGGGCCCCAATCTTTTGTTCGTAGGCTCGTAAAGAAAATTACATAAAATATGCTAGAATTTAAAATTAATAATTAAATTCAAGCGATATTTATAATATATACATACATTCTTATTTAAAGTACAAATTGCACAGTATTGTATTACTAAGATACGATATCACTGACAAAAAAAAGATGCTGCCTTATATCCTAATACTGAAAACCTTGCATATAAGTGCCTTGGCACCGCAACGATGTTTACTGATTCCTAATATTCCGCACGCGGACAAGATCAACCCAACCACCAAGATCTATAATCAGTAGTCACTAGTTACGTATGTTAAACTGGATCAGATCCATCATAGAAAATCTTTCTCCATTCAGCTTTTCTAGCAATGTCAATCATTATTTCCTGACGGAAGAGTTAACATAAGAAACATGGAACTGCTTACAGGAACGAGAGTCGGATGTTCCAAATAAAAGAGGACAAGACCGTATCTTACTGATGCATTCCAGGTCACAACAGTACAGAGCCAGAACTGCACAAGCCAAGCGAATCAGATCATTTTGGATTCCAATCTGAAAGCAATACTTGACATAACAGTTTACAATTTTTTGTGCTGCGAAAGGTAATACCTGGATGCACGATATACATTGCAACTAACAACAATATGACAAAGTTGACGACTATATTTTCTGCCGAGTACAACTTGTATGGTGCAAAAGAATCATTGCATGCATGTCAAAAGTTGCTGCATAATCTATGATGGTAAACTGCCTGTTGGTTGCCAACACTTGAGTTCGTTGACTCCTGATAATCCACATGCAGAGCAAATCAACTCAACCACCAAGATCTATAATCACTACTGACGTACTGTATCTTAAACTGGATCAGATCCATCAGAGAAAATCTGTCTCCGTTCAGCTTTTCAGGTAATGCCAATTATTATTTCCTGGCAGAAACATGGAACTGTTTACAGGAATGCAAATTGGATGTTCCAAATAAAAGAAGACAAGATCATATCAGAGCGAGATTTGAAGAAGCCAAACGGATCAGAACATTTTGGATTCCAATCTGAAGGCGATACTTCACGCAACAGCGTTACAATTATTTCTAGCTGCAGAAGGTGATAGCTCGATGCGATACACAATGCAACCAACAGACTACATGAGTAACATGACAAAGTTGATGACTATATTTTCCGCTGAGCACAACTTCTGTGGTGCCAAAAGAATCATTGCACGCATGTCAAAAAATTGGTGCATCTGTTAATTATTAGTGGGAAAACGAAACAGAAAGGAAAATGGAGTTACATTATAAGTGCCTTGGCACCGCAACGATGTTCTGAACAAAAGTATATGCAGATCTGTAGTTGTACCCCACGCGCTCTGTTCCTTCTTTAAACATGACAGACAATGCCCAGTCGTTCGTGCAACCAAGCCACTTGGCCTGCTGCCAGAGCTAGATCGTCAAAATGCTTTCTTGTTCATTACTGCCCTGCAAGCTATTAACCGAGTGCTCCAAAATTGCGAGGTTGCCTGCCAGTATTACAAAGCAGCGTCCTCAGAGTGCACAGTGAGCTTCAACAAACACACAGGTGAAACCGGAGAAGCTTTTGACCATGATTACAAAGCAGTCACCACTCTGACAATGCAATACAAAACGAGCAGGCACCTCAGATTGCCTTTGCCATCAGGGATGAGCTTTCACCACCAAGTAGGGATGCACAGCAAACCTTGTGTTTGATTTTCCTTTGGCTCCATCATGTCATGTAGACTTGATGTATTTTCTTGATCAGCGCAAACGGTGGTAGTTCGGATCCACATTTTAACTGCTATATGCAGAACAAAGATGGGCAGGAATGTAGCAGCTTCCATGTATCCAAAGAGCACTTTGTTTATATCAACCTCAGTCGGCCCTAAACTTTAGGGGATACAATGCCCCATGTCTTAGTTGTTTCAGGGTACTTCTGAGTTCTAGGCTTCCATGTGGAGCAATTTACTTTTTTGAGCAGCATATGATGTTAACAGACTCACATTGCATTCAGATACCTTGTCAGAGAGCAAAACTTGAAATTCCCCAATGAGTGGAGCAGATAAATCCTGCAAATGTATCATGGTCAGACACTTTTACCAAGTTAAGTGTAATATACAAACTTAAACTTCAATGTCAGATGCAAAACTACTAGTCATTACATATCGTTCAGTGCCTGCACTCAGGATGTACTAATACACATTCCGTGAACATCACAACTACTTCAGTCCATGCAGTCATTGTATTTTAGTTCCGACTTACTTTATTACAACCAACTGTTCATGTGTTGAGATTTAAATCTGACCAGCAAGGTAGTAACCATAAAACACAGTTTGGTACCATGATGCTTTTTAAACGAGGCAAAAGTGTTTGCCTTTTTCATTAATTCAGAAGAAAATACTTGTCAAGTTAATCAACGTAAAGCCAGGCAAACAGCGATAAAAACAGGGCGAAGCCCACTCAAAAACCAGCACCACCGGGTGCAAACACATAAGTGCCAACGACACAGCTGAAAACACAAAATACATCTGGAATGCTCGCCGATACCAGACAACCTCCCACCTATGTGGAGAGAAGACGACATGCCTGCTATGGGAGGAGCAGGCACAGGATGCTACAATATAGGTGAAGAAGCCGACCCAACAGAGGAACTGTGCCAATGCGACGCCGACACGTCGACAACCAACATAGACTAAGAAACCTCTTCTCACACACAACACGAGGTTAACGCTCTCAACACCATAAAAAAATTTGGGACGCCGCCTGGCATCCGCCTGCTCTGTCAAGCCCAGCGCAGACCGCCAACACCACCTTCCCGGATCGCCACCCCGACATTCTACCGCTCGAGCAGCAACGCCGCAGGACCCAGACGCCCGCAACCCAAGCTGCACAAGACAAACCGCCCCGTAGACCACAACCACTGCAGCTAAATCCGGGGCAACCGCCCTGACGTATAGTTAAACCACCTCCGCTGAGACGCGTCAACCCATAAGTACTGACAGTCTGACACACATCCTTACAAGAAACCTTGTCACATTTCATGAATATCTTTACAATTTTACATACTCCCTCTGTTAATGAATACAAGGCCACACCGTTTTTTGTGTCAAATTTTGATTAATGATTTAATTAACCAAATATAAGTTATATGTCATTTAAAAGCTGCCCAGCACCGATACTTCAAAGTCTGCCGTGTCCGCGTATAATATTCCGCCGATACTCCGATACTCGGATACCTCAATACATGGGCGATACACGTATCCCAGGAGTATCGGCTTTTGCCGATTTTAGAAAGAAAGACAAAAATACCGATACACCACCAATACACCGCCAGGGACATCATCGACACGGCTAGGACACAGGAACGTTGGGAACCCCAACCAAAGCCCACTAGTGACCCTAATAGCCAGTGCGCTATCTATCTATTTGCTTGATTAACCATGGAAGTGGTTTGGATTGAGGCCTCAGGAGTGAGCGCACCGCCACCATCGCCATCTGGAGTCACTCGCCGTCGTCTAGAATCGCCTCCCCGCAACCTGGAATCGTTCTCTCCTCCGCCGCCTCAATTATTCTTGACTTCACAAGGCATTGCATAGCATTTCATTAATTTTATATGTATATTCGCCGTATCACCGTATTGTTGTTTCTAGAAATTGCCGTATCCCGTATCGCCGTATCTGTCTCACCGTATAGGTGCTTCGTAGTTTAAAAGTATATCACTGGAAAGTTCATTGAAATGTGCATCCGATGTTATAATTTTAAATGACATGCACATCATATTTGGTTAACCAAATTATTAGTGAAAGTTTGTCTTAAAAAGCAAAGTGGCCTTGTATTTAAGAACGGAGGAAGTACCAGTGTTACATTACCAAACACTGCTAAATACTCCCTCCGTCCCAAAATATAAGGCGTCTAAGGACTAGTCAAAAGTCAAACTTTACTAACTTTGACCAAATATTTAGAAAATTATATTTACATCTATAGTATCGAATGGACATATTAAGAAAATATATTTTATGGTGACTCTATTCATGTTATTTAGTACTGTAAATGTTTATATTTTTGTGCATAAACTTGGTCAAACTTTAAAAACGTTGACTTTTGACTAATCCTTAGACGCCTTATATTTTGGGATGGAGGAAGTAGTTATCAAAATATACATATCCTATTCGAGAATTTCAGCCTATTTGGGCTAAAGGCGTGTGTACAATAAGAATTATGCACATTGCAGCTCTAAGGAAAAAAAATGCCCATAACACATATCATGCATACTAAATGTCCATTTTAACATCAAATTACCTCCAGACACTAAAAAGCTATGGAGATTAAAAACAAATGGGCAAGTTTTCGGTGTATAGTGATGTTGTGGTTAGTCTTTTCATTTTGTTCTTCTACTTGCTGCAGAAAATATATCATTTCTGTATCCCCCATGTACACCAAAACAAACCTTAAGATTTATCGCGGATCTACACCAATTATTCCTCAACCTATTTCCTTCTTTGAAAAAAAATCCAAGCTTTCATCTAAGTGCTTTCTTGAGGAAAGCAACTGTGTTCGTCCATAAGAAGCATGGGATCATGCATTTATATTACATCAATTTGGGAACTGTATGGGATTAAAGTCAACGCCAGGTCCAATACAGGGAAAAGACCAAAAGTATGTCCACAAAAGTGGGGCTTGAATCAAAAGATGCAAACAACACTTGCAACCTTGAGGTGAACATTTTTTTTAGGTACTGCAAAATTAAACAAAAAGTAATATAAGCTGGATAAGCATGCAGTTCTTTGAGATATAACTGGGGTTTACATCTCTTCTTATACCTCACTAACAATGTGTGACTCTTTTTTTTTTTTGCGAAACTAACAATGTGTGACTCAGCAACCTGTTCAGGCATATCTTTAATTCTTTATGGACAAAGCTGAGTTTAAACTTCAAACATGGGCTACTGAGGCTAGTAGAAGTTAAGTCTTGACAGAGTGTTAAAATACTCGGAGAGCAATTGTTTGCTTATTTTGGACACAATTTAGCTTATTTTACCAGACTTTTCAACTAACATATGTTGTCAGTATCCAGAAATTACTAACTTTGTGAAAATGAACCACATGTGGCACATACTCTTGTATTCCCCAACATGGAGTTTTCATTATATTAACTGTTTACTGTTGTTGATAATCCAAAGTTCCAAACAACCGACAGTCATTTCACATTTCTTTATAAGTTGGACAATTTGTATAGTACGACTGGTTAATCTACCACAGTAGGGTCCATTCCTTCCCAAGACAAGTGAAGGAACAAATCTTTGTGAACACATACTAATTTCACTTCATATATCCATTAATGATGGCAATGTTATCCACTCTTTAATGAATATAACTAGGTCTTGTTATGTCATTTTATATGATTTGGTAATAATTGCTGGTAATGATTCAAAGGGAGTATTTTTAGGGTGTTTGGTTTGAGGGAACACTCACCCTAGGATGGGTCAGTCCATCATGGAATTATATAAATAGGTCTTTTTATGACATTTGATATTGGCTTGGTAACCACTTGCAGACAATGATTCAAATGGAGCATTATAGGGTGTTTTGTTTGCGGGAGTACTCACCCTAGGATGGGTTGGTCAATCATGGAATTATCTGATGAATTTTGGAAGAATGGCCTTGTCTGGGCTGAGGCAGCGATGGAGGAACCATTCTGCTCCTCAAAACAAATAAGCTAAAACCAGATGATCCAATCACCCTCCAGTTTCTCAAACTGAACATCCCATTAGTGTATTGCTTTGTGTAGTCAATCAACACAGACTCTCTCAGCTGTGCAATTGTAGCCCAATGTTTTTGTAGGTTATATGCAACAAATTTGCAAAATCAAGAACTCCAACAACTTAAAGCTCAAATATATGCTACAACAAAGAACTAAAATAAAAAACAGTAAAACACCAACACGGATCAACAGCCAACTACACATAACAAGATATTTCCTACAATAAGTAGTAAAATACAGAAATGTTATAACTGCGGACGAAATTAGCTAAGAAAAGCTTCTACCCACATATGTAATTATGTATGCACTTGTTGGGTATAAAAATACCAGTGCAGCAAAAAACATCTCTAAAGTCTAAACACTGAAACCTAACTCCCGCAAGTTATGATGTAACAGTACACGGTATACATGTAAACATGGGAGATGAGATATTGTAGAACAAGAATGTAAATCAATGATTCATGCATCATTTTGTTCACAGTAAAATTCTGGTTGTATTGTGATACCAACTACCTTCGACACGAACCACCATAATTTATGGTTCAAATATGAAGGCATGTTTTCCCCTGTTATCGCTGGGTGAGCAGCTGAGAACATGCATATTCTCCATCAAAGATTGCTTGAATAACCTCAGACGGTAGAGGATAAACACCATTAAATGGATGAGGCTTGCAGTGCTTCTGAACAGTATATAGAGATTCCTTATTTCTTCTACACAATAATTGCACTAATACCATAGTTTAATTCTAGATGTGTCTTTGTCCCTATTTGCCCAAGTTATGTAAATCTGAGCTTACAAGTCGGCCGTGAAATCATACCAATTTATGCAAAAAGAACACACATTTATGAATAGCAATCAGCACAATAGAAATAGAGGGTCTACTTACATGTCATTGAACAAATAGGTCGCTTGGGGCTCCAAAACCGTGCTTCCACATCATGCCAAGTACAGTATCAGCCTCAGTATCCATTCCGCAGTTCCTATATGCTTTGTGCATGATCCAAAAGGTCTTCTTTGTCCGGTCAAACCTAAAATGCTCCATCTCATCCAACACCCCGTGCATCTCTGCGAGCCGGTGGTGCTTTCCATACATGACCATCTTGCAGTGGTACAAACTCCGGCATAGCTTCCACCCGGCCTCCTCAGCCTGTCGGACAAAATGCGCGAGTCTATCGACGGCATCAGACTGGAAATAGCTGGTTATGATGGACCGCATGACCTGCGTTGTGCAGACAGTGGTATTGCGTTCCAATGCCTCAGTGATCCTTCTTTCCATCCCCTCAACCAACCCCTCCTTGGCATACACCCTAATTAGCAACACGTTGAGCCAGGGCCTGTAATCGTCAGGACGCAGCTTCTGAAGCAGCTTCTCGATCTTTTGAATCCTATCTACATGCTCAAACTTGCAATACGCGCATAGCATTGCACGAATATGCACCACATCAACCTTGCCAGCATGCTCGCGAGCACGCTGATAAGCCTGCTCCATCTTATAAATCTTCCCGGCATGCGCGTAACCTCTTAGCATCAGCAAATGCGTAGTGGTGTCTGGATGAACTTGACCACCTGACATCATTTCACTGAAAACTGCTTCCATTCTGTCCCACATCCACGCGGTGAGGTACCCGGCGATGATCGCGTTGTATGTGCCAACCGTGCGGCACTGCCCCGAGGCATCCAGCGACTGGAGCGTGGCCTCCATGTGATCGACGAGGAGGGAGCGGCCGAAGAGGGCGATGAGTATGTTGTAGGAGTCGGCGCTGGGCGGGCCGCACCGCGGGTCGCGCTGCAGCGCGCCGAAGGCCTCGATGCAGCGGTTGACGAGGCCGCTGTGCATGTAGGCTGACATGAGCGCGTTGTAGAGGGGCAGGTCGGGGCAGTAGGCGCTGGAGGCGTCGGCGAAGATGCTGGCCGCCGCGGTGGGGTCGCGCGCGCGGCTGGCGAGCGAGATGGCGAGGGAGAACTCCGGGAGCGTGGGCGGCGGCGAGAGCGCGCGGCGGAATGAGAAGACCGCGAGGCCGAGGAAGGGCTTGGGGCGGAGGAGGGAGAGGAGCTCCGTCGAGGCGAGCGGCGAGACGGCGAGGAGGGTGGGGAATGAGTGGGCGTGGAGGGCCGGCGCGGGGTCGGGATCCGGGTCGGGGAGGGACAGGAGAGAGGCGGCGAGGGAGGAGACGGCGCGGCGGAGGTAGGAGGCCGTGAAGGGTGGGAGCGGGGTGGAGGTGGGTGAGTACGACGGCGGCCAGGGCGCGGGGTGGAGGGGCGGCGGGGATGGGATGGAGGTGGAGGGAGTCGCGTCGGGAGGAATGGGTACGGATGTGTAGGGGAGGTGGACGGAGCGGTGAAGGTGACGGCGGTGGAGTAACGGGAGGAGGTGGTGAGCGGGGCGGCGGGACATGGGAGGAGGAGGGTTTCGGCGGCGGCGGCGGCGGCGGCGCGGTGAGTTTAGGGGATCCGTATGGGAGAGGGAGAGGAGGCCGCCAGCGCGTAGCGTTTTTGCATGGCGTCTTTTTACCTGGACCTTGCTCGTGTCCGAGCGAAGCTGACACTTGGAGACAACTCGGCCCAGCCTTGTTTTGTAGTGGGCTCGGCCCGTCCTAGTTGACAAAAGCTCACTGAAACGCGCAAAACATTTGCCTTGACAGGGGCCAGTCCTATACACCGACCAGGTCGGTGCCGATGTGGTTGCCGCACACCATGGTCAGGTATTGGGCCTGCCCCATTTAGGGTGTGTTTGGTTTAGCTTTTCTAACCTGCTTCTGATGTTAGGAAGCTATAAAAGCCAACCAAATAGATATTTTCTACAGCAGATTCCACCAACGCAGCAACTTCCTGTAGTGTATTTTTCACAGCTGGTCTGGCCCTGCTTCTACCGCGGTGGATTCTGGATTGTGGTGAAATTTACCCAACAGTGCCCCTCCGAAGTGAATACCGGTTCGTTTCTTTTCTCAGCGAGGGCACAAATGCCTCTTTATCTTCCCTTTCGTTCTCTTCTGGGCTCCTAGATCACGAGAAGACCGCCACCTAGACCTAGGTATTGGCGCCGCCCAACTCCGGCCGAACCCCGCCGGCGCGCCGCCAAACTTAGGTCGCCCCGCCCCTCGAGCCTCCGCTGTTGATCCATGAGCTCCCTGGCGGCCGGAGCATCTCCCCCATCCTTGTGCCAAATCCTTTTCTTGGACGAGGACGCCATGGAGGATCCGTGCAGGACGACCCCTGCTGGAGTGTGGTGAGAAAGGGAGCGCTCCATGGTTGAATCGTTCCCCAATGTCGTTGCTCTCCTCCGTCCTCTGCGGCCCAAGCACGAAACAGGTCCCGCATGATGCGGGGTGGCCTTCGGACACCTCCACACCAAGACCAACAAGTCCCCCAAGTGGACCAATGACTCGGGCTCGAGTTAAAGCGCTACATGATAAGGTGACCTCGCTCCTAGCCACCCTTGATCTCGGTACACCGTTGGATGGAATGGTACCTCATGCCAATGTACTTTGTGTCATTAGGTACAAGGTGCATCAAGACCTCGGAGAGAAGGACAGCCCATGGTCGAGGGAAGGAGAGGAGCATCAAGTCATGAAGATGGACACGGAGCTGGACCCGACGTCACTCGAAGCACTCGAAGGAAGAGAAGACGCCGGCCGGTCCGGAACCCGGTCGAGCCGGATCCCGGACCGGACCACCCGGTCCCGGGCCCGGTCAACCGGCGCCAACCGGATTTCCCACAAGCTCGTACCGGAAACCAACCGGACGGAAATCTGCGAAGTTTCGGTTGGCGACCGGCCGACCGGACCCACGACCGGGCCACCCGGTCACGAGCTCGGTCCGACCGGCCCCGGGACCGGATCCGACGGGAAGACCCCACCAAACTGCCTAAGTTATGTACCTTTTCGCCTTGCTGGCCCTGTATGCCTATATAAGGAACCTGGACCCCTCCCTTACCCCTTAGACATAATTTTGAGCTTAAACCAACTTTGAGCTTAGTCTCCCTAGGGTTAGCATCCATCTTGGACAAGCATCCCTCTGTAATCAAGGCCATCCTTGTTGTTGATTTGGATATTGTTGAGTGAGATTCTAGTACAAGCTACTCTCTCTTCCTCACCAATCTCTTCTTCTCCAACACCAATCTCTCACCGGGAATTCTACCGCGTGCCTCTTCCGGGTGATTCTATTGGCGTGGTCCATCGAGCCACGGGGGTAAGTATCGGGTGTATCGGGTTGATGTGCGTGCGTGAGTACCGGTGTTCTTCGTGTTCCTCGTGTTCCTCGCGCTCTCCCACCTCTTCCCCTTGGATCTTGGGTCAAATCGCGAGATCGGGCCAAACCCTAGATCTCGGATCTCATCATATGGTATCGGCAGCTCTTGGTTACCGCGATTTTGACCCTCCACCCACCCGATTTCGTTTCTAGAAAATTTTCCAAAAAATCCCCAAAAATAGCCCCAAATTGCCTTTGGACGGATCTGTGATTTGGTTGCGTTTTGAGTGGTTTTGGTCCGTGGATTCGGTGTTGCTGTGCTTGATCTACTATTTCCCCAACTTTTAGCCTCCAATTCCATCGTTTCCCGTCGATTTGATCTTTTGGTTTTGGTTTGGGGAATAACAGGAGAGAGAAACCGCGAAACCCGGTTGAGAAGCCGGTCAACCGGCCCCCAGACCGGACCAGCCGGCCCAGCACCCGGCCGACCGGGTGCCAACCGGACCAGCCGGTCCACAGTCCGGTCCAACCGGATCCCGACCGGGCGCGCTCCGCGCCCTCCTCCGAGCTCGATTTCGGCTACCACCACCACCACCACCACCACCATCATCGCAGGTATAACTTGCAGCTTTCTCTTGTAACCCTCTTCCTTTTGCGATCTATCCTATCGAGCATTGCTTGTTTAGTGTTGCGAGACATTGCACGTGGCCCCGATTGTGAGGTGTGTGTGTAGTGTGGAGTAAAGCTTCCAAGCAAACACTCGTGTGGCAAGATAGCAAAAGCAAGGCTAACGCTAACATAGTGCGTGAAAAAGCCCAAAAACACAAAAAGAGTGCGAGTCGCACCATACATACAAAAGAGTGCAAGTGCCACCATACATACAAAAGAGTGCAAGTGCCACCGTATACAAAAGAGTCATAAGCTTTTAAGCAAAAGAGAGAAGAGAAGAGAGGTCGCGTGTGAATCTTGTTGTCTCTCCGTTGCAACCAAAGCTTTGCCTCTCCTTGTGTTAGTGTGACACCGAGCACCCTTACATACACTTTTCCGCTCACTTTTGGTTGCACTAACCCCGCTTATCTCGTGTGTGTGTTCCACAACTTTTCCGTGTTTCTAGTGATCGCCACTTTGACATTTGGATTTTGGACCTCACCCACTTTTAACAACATACTTGATTTCGGATTTTGTCTTTTGGCTTTCCACCATACTTTCCTAACACCATATTTGCTAGCTTTTGCGTGTGTCCCCGATACACTTGATCTTGCTTTTGGCTTGGTTGATTGCCTCAATACTATCTTACCTCGGTAAGAGTGCGAGGTAGTCTCCTTCCACTAACATACACAACATAGTTCTTGTCTTGCTATCATGGATAGGCACGGAGACGAAGCTCGGGACGATGAAGTCTTACGCAACGCCGAGAGGTTGGCGACACACCACAATCTTTGGACTCAACGCCAAGAATTCAAGGAGCAACTCACCTTGTTCGAGACACGCATCGACGAGCAATATGAAGAAGTGGCCCATGATAACCCACAAGTATAGGGGATCGCAGCAGTCTTCGTGGGTAGTAAAACCCAATTTATTGATTCGACACAAGGGGAGACAAAGAATACTTGAAAGCCTTAACAACGGAGTTGTCAATTCAGCCGCACTGGAAACGGACTTGCTCGCAAGAGTTTATCGAGTAGTAACAGTTTTATAGCAGATAGCGGTAGTGAAATAACGACAGCAGAGTAACAGAGACAAGCAGTAGTGATTATAGTAAACAGCGAGGATTAAAATACCGTAGGCACGGGGACGGATAACGGGCGTTGCATGGATGAGAGAAACTCATGTAACAATCAAGCGTGGCATTTGCAGATAATAATAAAACGGTGTCTAAGTACAAAGCAATCAATAGGCATGTGTTCCAATTATAGTCGTACATGCTCGCAATGAGAAACTTGCACAACATCTTTTGTCCTACCAGCCGGTGGCAGCACGGGCCTCAAGGGAATCTATTGGATATTAAGGTACTCCTTTTAATAGAGTACCGGAGCAAAGCATTAACACTCCGTGAACACATGTGATCCTCACATCACTACCATCCCCTCCGGTTGTCCCGATTCTGTCACTTCGGGGCCATTGGTTCCGGACAGCGACATGTGTATACAACTTGCAGGTAAGACCATAAACAATGAATATCATGATGAAATAATAACATGTTCAGATCTGAGATCATGGCACTCGGGCCCTAGTGACAAGCATTAAGCATAGGGATTTCTATTTTCGTGCCCTCGGGTCGTTAGTTGTACTCAGTTTTCCCCAGCCCCTTAGTTTTTCCTCAGTTTTCCCCAAGCCTATGTCTGAAACCCGCAGAAGGAGCTCAGACGGAAGGAATCCGTTTATTTGGACGTTCGTGCCGACGTGTTGCGCCGCGTCGTCCGTGGGGCCGCGTCGTGTGGGGCCGCGTCGTGTGGGGCCGCGTCGCGTGGGGCTGGTAGAAAGGGACCGCGTGGGACAGACGAGAAGCGTTTGGTTGCACGTGAGCAGGGAGCTGGGTTTTGTCTCTCTCGGCCCAAATTGGCATTTTTAAGAGCACCTTTTCCCTCTTTCCCTCTCTCGTCTTTTTCACCAAATTAGTATCAAATCTAGAGAAGCTTCTATTTCTGTCTTTCTTTAGTATGGCAGACAAATCTAGTAGCAAATCTAGTAGCAAATCTCCGGGGTTATTTATGCCTTTTGGCCCTCGTTTTTTGCCCAATATGGCAGCAAATCTAGTAGCAAATCTAGAAGCTAGTATATGATAAATTCACAACGAGCATAATCACAAAACTAAGTATAATACATAAACCGCATACAGCAGCCAAAAGCGAGCAATAACGTTGTTAATGTTCACGACAAACTAAGCTGAAAAATATACAAGACGCACGCCCAATGTATGGACAACAAGAAGATTAGGATGAATGAATTTGTTCTTCATTCCTCCTCATATATTTCTTCGTCGCTCCATCCGTGCATTTCCCCAAGGAAATATTCATTGAACTCCTTCCGTCTGCAGTGTGCGGCCAATACATCCTCCAAACGGTATGGCTTGTGTTCATTTATCATACCGTAGCTTCCTATTCTATCGACACGTACTGGCCACTCATCCCAGGCCTTTGTATCATGAGAGTACTCTCTGATATAACCCAAATCCGCGTAGTAGATGCTCGCCGAGTCGAATTGTAGGGTACACTTCGGTGTCGACGGAGATACACCGGATATAATTCACGAAGAAGGCATTATCGCCAATGTTACCGACCGGATGGAGAGAGCGGCTCGAGTGTCCACACGGTACACCAATGGTTTGCCCGCCAAAGCCTCGCCGACCAACAACATAAGCAGCAGATCACCATCCGACTTCACAAGGTAGAACTTCGACGTCCAAGTTCCGGAAATGAAATTAGTGTCTCCATCTTGACAAGTGCTCGCGCGCTGTCGCAACCGTACATTGGTGCACACTATTCTTCCGATCTCAAAATTGTCCGCGACTATCGCATACGGTTCACCATTGAACGGGGTAATGCAACGCGGACAATGGTTCTTGATCGAAAATCTTCCTTCTCCCCAATCTTCATTTATATCCTTAGTTGGAGTGCTCTCATCGACCCAACCAATTTCCGACGGGTAATGTGCGGCAACGAAGACCATAGTCGGGGATTTGATAACAGCGATCGATTTCGGAAAAACAGATGGCATCCGCGCCTCAAACATAGTGTTCGATTTCTTTGTGAGTGGGTTCAGCAGCCGTATCTTGTGCGGCGGGTTCTTCCGGGCAAGCACGATGACACCACGGCAAAAGCCGACGAAGTAGTATCTAAAATATATTGATGAAGATAACATTCAGCACTAAGATGTGTTTAAGATTGAAAATAAAAAGGTAGATATGGAGGAATTTGAACCTTGTATGAACTTCCGATAGATCTATGGTGACGTAGCGTGATGTGCCGAGTTGGAGGAAGGTGAACTCAGCGACACGTGGAAGGGCGTGGTGTAGCATGATCCATTCGTCCAGGTGCACGTCGGGCTCAGGCAAACCTGAGCGCCAATTTCTACGGACTTGCCTCATAGCGGAGTAGGTATCGGCGTACTCCTCGTTCGCCGCAAGCATTCGCCAATCTTGTGAAGTGGTCCATCAGCCGAGAGAGAGGCCCAGTTCACGGAGGCGCCGCGCTTGGATGCGCCGCCCTCGGAGGCGACGCGCTCGGCGGCGACGGGCTCGGCGGCGACGGGCTCGGAGGCGACGGGCTCGGCGGCGACGGGCTCGGAGGCGACGGCCGCCGGCGCATTCTTCTTCTCCATCGCCGGCAGGGTAGCGTGCGTACGGCGGTTGGGGTTTTTTCGATTTGGAGAAGTTGATGGGACGTGAGAGGGGTGGTTTCGTGCGTGAGCGAGAATGAGACGACCGTGTGCGAGAGGGAGGGAGGGAGGGAGGGGCTTACGCGTCCTAAATGCGACCCGCGTCCTACGCGTCCACTATTTGCACGTCCGCACCGCGACACGCGTCAACAATGGCACGTCTTCCACTTCGCACCGCAACACGCGTCCTCGGGTCTAACCCTGGAAATTTAGATATACTCGAGTATACCCTCGAGTCATATACTAGCATTTTTTGTGTGCTCGGTTTTCGTCTTGAGTGCTAATACTGGCTAGTGCAATATACTCGGTTTTACCCTCAAGTGGCTGGTCAACGGAGAGTCAACAAATGGGATTAACTAGTTAAATGAGTTATTTAATGTGCAAAAAATTCCGAAAAAGAGTGGCACTTACTCATTGAGTCTTTACCACAAATTGCCACTTCTCAAATCATAGATAAATCATAGATAAATCAAGTTTCACCACAAATTGCCACTTCTCAAATCATCTAGTAGCTATGAAGGTGCATGGTTTTCCATAATAAGCCCTACCCAAAACAGCTTTCCCCATAACATACTTTGTCTGAATGAGGCCATAATTTTCACACTCATGTAGATTTGTATTGCAAATAGTTTGAGGTAGGCCAAGATGGGTTTCATTGTACAAAACACACATTTTCCATTTTTTAAATCTCATATTTGAATCCCTTAGTCTGTTCATTACACAGGTGCCCTTGGTTTCTTGATACTACTCAGTTTTGCCCTCTCCCTCCACAAATTCTCGCAGACGTGCAACATTGCCCTGATTGGTTAGCCCATGTCACGCGGATCGTGCCCGCCGACCGTTGATCGTATGATCTAACGGGCAGGATAACCCCTCTCTCTCTCTCTGTCGGCGGTTACCTTCCACTCTCTAAGTATGCTAAAGGGCGGTTTTCTGTATTCATTTTAACGCGCTAAAAATTATAAACTCTTTTAGGCATTACTTTTCACGCAAAAAATGATAAACCATCACCGATTTGTTGTAGCCATTAATTTTCACGCAAAAAATGATAAACCATCACCGATTTGTTGTAGCCATTAATTTTCATGCAAAAAATGATAAACCATCACCGATTTGTTGTAGCCATTAATTTTCACGCAAAAAATGATAAACCATCACCGATTTGTTGTAGCCATTAATTTTCACGCAAAAAATGATAAACCATCACCGATTTGTTGTAGCCATTAATTTTCACGAAAAAATGATAAACCATCACCGATTTGTTGTAGCCATTACTTTTCACGCAAAAAATCTACCTATCTTTGTATAGAAGATCGTCTGTATGATTTTTTAGGTCATTTAGAGAAGGTAGAAAAAAAATCCCTTTGAGAAGGTCGAAAAAACCTAACTTGTTACAAAAGCTTGTTTCAGTGAGACCTAACAAAATTTGGCATACATGATGCCATATATATAACAACAAGGAATATCTAAAAGGGAAAGTTTCACAAAATTTGAAATTTAGGGCGAAAATGATGCCATACATGATGCCATAACTTGTTACAAAATCTGAAAATCAATTGGGTATTATAAAGGGAAATAAAAAGTTCGAAAAATGTAAAAACGAAACCATCTATCTATCTATGTATAGAAGATCAGCCTGTATGAAATTTGAGGTCATTTAGAGAATGTAGAAAAAATCACCTTGTTAGAAAAGCTGGTTTCGATGGAGACGAAATGGCATGCGTTTAAGCAAAGTGATTTTTTCGAACATCTCCAAATGACCCCAAATTTGCCATACATGATGCCATACGTGTAACAACAAGGAACCCTATCTAAAAAGTGTCAAAAAAGTTTGCCCAGCCGTATAGCTCTATCAAAAAGAACCTCACCATGGCGCTAGTATAATTTTGGGCTTAGTTACAAACTTTCGTTACCTAACCTTCAACACGAAACTTGTTTCAAATCACTTTTGGCATACAAGAAACAAATCCCACCTTGATTCGAGCACCACAGCCTCTAAACGATGCCGATGCCGATATCGGCATGGTCGAACGACTATGCTCGCCGCCACCGCTAGGTCACCGTCGGGATGCACCGTCAATCCCGTCCCCTCATTCGATCACCGACACACCGGAGATACCGCCGAGGCCAATGCCGAACGTACATGCCGATGCCAATGCCGAACATGCATGCACGCCGCCGTGGGCACGGCCACGCCGCCCCGCTATCGCCGGACGCCACGGACCACCGCGAGGTCTTTCCCTTCGCCACCACACTCTTCTAGCACCCATCTATACACGCCGGAAAGGAGAGACACTAGTTTTCTCTACATTGCTCGCGTTCGTGTCGGACACGGTCGATCAAAGTTTTGAGGTAGTCGTCGATGTCGTCGACCATTTCTTCTCTTCTTTGCATGGTTAAACGCGTCTAGTTCATATCTATCTAATGCGTCTGGTCTCGCCTCATGCAATTCTTTGTGGACGTCGATCTCATCTCGGCACCCCGCAGGCCACCTCCTCCGTGCCATCGATGTAGAGCTCCGTTTAAAAATCTATTCCTACCCGTGTATTGCCCATTGTATCAGCGCCATGGCCCACTTGTCATTCGATATACCGAAGCCCCACTCGTGCGCGTTTTGGTCGTGGGATACACCGATGCTTACGGTCAAACAAAGATGGATGGTCCGACGTGTCTTTGCGGGCTCTACATGGCCCCACTAGTCGGAAGATAACGGTCAACCGTCGGGCAACCGGCCGTTACATCACGTGTGATGGTTTCAGACAAAGGCTTGGGTAAAACTGAGGAAAAACTAAGGAGCTGGGGAAAACTGAGCACAACTAAGGACCCGAGGGCATGAAAATAGAAATCCCTTAAGCATAACAAGTTGCAACAATATCATCAAAGTACCAATTACGGACACTAGGCACTATGCCCTAACAATCTTATACTATTACATGACCAATCTCATCCAATCCCTACCATCCCCTTCAGCCTACAGCGGGGGAATTACTCACACATGGATGGGGGAAACATGGCTGGTTGATGGAGAGGCGTCGGTGATGATGGTGGCGATGATCTCCTCCAATTCTCCGTCCCGGCGGAGTGCCAGAACGGAGACTTCTGGCTCCCGAGACGGAGTTTCGCGATGTGGCGGCGTTCTGGAGGGTTTCTGGCGACTTCGACTTCCCCCCGTGCGTTTTTAGGTCGAAGGCAATAAGTAGTCCGAAAGAAGGCGTCGGGGGCCAGCCGAGGCCGCCACACACTAGGGCCGCGCGGGCCCCTCCTGGGCCGCGCCGGCCTAGTGTGTGGGGCCCTCGGGCCCCCACCGGCTCGCCCTTCGGCTCCGCCAATATTCCGGGAAAATAGGACCTTCCGCATAAATTCCGAGGATTTTCCCGAAAGTTGGATTTCTGCACAAAAACGAGACACCGTAACAGCTTCCGCCGAAAACAGCGTTAGTCCGTGTTAGTTGCATCCAAAATACACAAATTAGAGGCAAAACAATAGCAAAAGTGTTCGGGAAAGTAGATACGTTTTGGACGTATCAACTCCCCCAAGCTTAGCTTATTGCTTGTCCTCAAGCAATTCGATTAACAACTGAGCGATAAAAGAACTTTCACGAACACATTTGTATGATGTAAATATTCTCATGCTATGGCTAACACTTAGGCAGTTCATAATAAGATACATGCAAATAAGATCATCCAATAGCTATGTCAATCATGGAAAGGTACCAACAATTAATAATAAGCATCATGAATCATGTATATAAGCAGGATTGCAATGTCCATAAAAGAGTATGATAGAGTGGTATCTCGCTTGCCCATATTTGATCAACAAAACATAAATGCTCAGGCACCTCTGAAGTTCATAGAAAGACTAGAAATAGTGATTGTCAAAGATAAAAGCATCAAAGTTATACCACAATTAATCATATTTTGGGACAAGCATATTATACTAAGAATGACAGATTAGTGCTCTCAAGAAAGTGCTCAAAGAAAGGATGGAGACTCAATGTAAAAGTAAAAGATTGACCCTTCGCAGAGGGAAGCAGGGATTAACATGTGCTAGAGCTTTTCATTTTTCTAAAGACAGAAGTAAAATGGTTTTGAGAGGTGTTTGTTGTTGTCAACGAATGGTAATGGGTACTCTAACTACCTCGTCAACCATACTTTCAAGAGCGGCTCCCATGAAATTTTATTTTTGGGTGGCACTCCTTCCAACCTTTCTTTCACAAACCATGGCTAACCGAATCCTCGGGTGCCTGCCAATAATCTCATACCATGAAGGAGTGCCTTTTTATTTTAGTTTTATTTAGATGACACTCCTCCCCACCTTTGCTTTCTCAAGCCATGGCTAACCGAATCCTCGGGTGCCAACCAACAATCACATACCATGGAGGAGTGTCTATTTATAAATTTATGAAGGTTAATTAATTGGGGCTGGGAACCCCGTTGCCGGCTCTTTTTGCAAAATTATTGGATAAGCGGATGTGCCACTAGTACATTGTGAAAGTCCGTCCGGAGTAAATGACAAGATTGAAAGATAAACACCACATACTTCCTCATGAGCTATAAAACATGAACACAAATTGAGAAGCATTTTGAAGGTTTTAAAGGTAGCACATGAGAATTTACTTGGAATGGTTTGAAATGCCATGCATAGGTATTTATGGTGGACACTTTGGAACAACTTGGTTTTCATGTGTTTGGAGGCACGAGCAGCGTTCCCGCTCAGTACAAGTGAAGGCTAGCAATAGACTAGGAAGCGACAATCAAGAGAGCAGTAACTGTCATAATCATGCTTGCGACAAAAATAAATTAACGGAGGCATAAAAGTGATACAAGAACTCTGAGGTAAAGCAAATCATCGAGGCTTAATTGACATTTTGTTCAGTCATATGCATGCGTGAGCATGTGCCAAGTTGATTCAAGAGAATTATTCAGAGGAGGATACCACAATATCATACCTATTTATGAATAAAACAATGCAAGCAAACATCCATGACATGCTACTAATATTAATAAATTGGAGCTAAACATGAGAGATCATGAACTACTAGACTTTCTTAAATGACATATACCTCACATGAACCAACTAAGCATGCTCACATGGATGAGTATATGTACAAAAATGAAAACAAATAGAGTTCATACCAGCCTCTCACCACAATCGGATTGTCGTAGATCGTCATTATTGCTTTTTCACTTGTATAGCTTGAATAATATGGAATGAAAACCACGCTCCAGCCACCGAAGACCATTGAACTCATAAAGAACTTTACAAAACCAAAGAAGAACAGCAAATATTTTTGGTGTTTTCGAATTTGGAAGCAAGAACAAAAGGAAACAAGCAAACAAAGCAAAATCTTTTTGGATTTTCTTATAGCAAACCAACGATAGCAAATAAAGCAAGATAAAAACAAGAAACTAAAATAAACAAGTGGTGAAGAGAAACAACAGAAATATTTTTGGTCTTTTGGTGTTTTAGGAAAGAAACAAAGTACGAATAAGAAAATGAAAACTAAAAGAAACACAGAAAAGCAAGATGGCAGAAATCTGCCAAAACTTGACAACAGTACAGAAATCGATTTTTACAAAAATCTTCCGTTGCTCAGTTCGAAAAGTGTTCAACTAATGAAAGTTAGATAACAACCTGAGGAACATGCACAAAAATTGGCAGCTCAAAATAACGTTCTGGCTGTGCGCACGATTT
Organism: Lolium rigidum; assembly: GCF_022539505.1. NCBI lineage: Eukaryota > Viridiplantae > Streptophyta > Magnoliopsida > Poales > Poaceae > Lolium > Lolium rigidum. The sequence goes on along the minus strand of NC_061511.1, from coordinate 183,687,509 downwards.
TTTTTAGTAATAGTCCAGAATCTGTTTTCAGGCAGCACTTCCCCAAATATCATCTTCCTCTCATTAGAAAACCACTCAAAGAAACTAAACAAGTATATACAAGTATCCAGCAACCATAATATGCAAAGAATGAGTGATGCAGGTATACCTCCCCCCAAGCTTAGGCTTTTGGCCTAAGTGGAGATCAACCCCATGGTGCCCATGAAGTAGCACCTCCGTAGTACGACGAAGATGGATCATATTCCGGGTATGTGCTAGAAGAAGCACCCGGATACGTGACGGTTTAGTCGTAGGAGGGCTCGGCGTCCTCGGAGTCATGCTGCTGGTGGAAATTGTGTATCTTAAGCTGCTCATCCACCTCCTCCTTAGAGCGCGACCATTGTTTCCTGTCGATACTGAACAAATCTGGTTGGGGCAAAGGGACTTCCCTCTCTTCCCCGTCAGCAAACAACACTCTATAGACAATATTATCTAAACTAGAGTCAGTTGTAACAAATTGATGACTCTTCATAGCAACAATATCAAGCCTCATAGGAGTTATTTTCACATCAGTAGGGTCAAGAGGAAGCTCTAAATATGCTAAAACGCGCGAAGCAATAATTCCTCCAAATATAGGCCCCTTGTTAGACAAGCGGCGAGCAACAAGAGCACCAAGATGATAAGGCGTGTCCCCAGTGAGTGCAGCAATTAAGAAACCCAGGTGATAGCTAGATATGTTACTAGTGTTCTCCCTACCAAGAATGCTAGTACCGATGTAATAAGCAAAATACTTAATGGCGGGGAGTTGAATGTTTCTTATCTTGCCACGCTGAATGGTGCGACAATCATCATTGGTGATCCCTCGATAGAGCTCCAGCAATTCCTTGGGGTTATCCTCGATCTTCCTTGCTGTACCTACAGGGGCAATACCCAATGCAGCACAAAAAAATTCCAACTTCATAGTAATAGGTTTACCATAGATTTTGAATGAAACTGTCGGGCGAAAGTGCTTATTGTTGAACTTGAAGCTTGATACGTCTCCGACGTATCGATAATTTCTTATGTTCCATGCCACATTATTGATGATATCTACATGTTTTATGCATACTTTATGTCATTATTATGCGTTTTCCGGAACTAACCTATTGACGAGATGCCGAAGGGCCGCTGTCGTTTTCTCGCTGTTTTGGTTTCAGAAATCCTAGTAAGGAAATATTCTCGGAATCGGACGAAATCAACGCCCAGGGTCCTATTTTTCCACGAAGCTTCCAGAAGTCCGAAGGGGAAACGAAGTGGGGCCACGAGGTGGGGACACAGTAGGGCGGCGCGGCCCAAGCCCTGGCCACGCCGGCCTAGTGTGTGGCCCCACTAGGACTCCACCGACCTTGCCCTTCCGCCTACTTAAAGTCTCCGTCGCGAAAACCCTACCACGCTCGACGAAACCAGAGAAAACCTTCCAGAGCCGCCGCCATCGCGAAGCCAAGATCTGGGGGACAGGAGTCTCTGTTCCGGCACGCCGTCGGGACGGGGAAGTGCCCCGGAAGGCTTCTCCATCGACACCACCGCCATCTTCATCAACGCTGCTCGTCTCCCATGAGGAGGGAGTAGTTCTCCATCGAGGCTAAGGGCTGTACCGGTAGCTATGTGGTTCATCTCTCTCCTATGTACTTCAATACAATAATCTCATGAGCTGCCTTACATGATTGAGATTCATATGATGATGCTTGTAATCTAGATGTCATTGTGCTAGTCAAGTGGATTTTACTTATGTGATCTCCGGAGACTCCTTGTCCCACGTGTGTAAAGGTGACAGGTGTGTGCACCGTGTGGGTCTCTTAGGCTATATTTCACGAATACTTATTCACTGTTATGAATGGCATAGTGAAGTGCTTATTTATATCCCTTTATGATTGCAATGTGTTTTGTGTCACAATATATCTACGTGCTACTCTAGTGATGTTATTAAAGTAGTTTATTCCTCCCGCACGGTGTAATGGTGACAAGTGTGTGCATCGTGTAGTACTTGGCGTAGGCTATGATTGTGATCTCTTGTAGATTATGAAGTTAACTATTGCTATGATAGTATTGATGTGATCTATTCCTCCTTTCGTAGTGTGAAGGTGACAGTGTGCATGCTATGTTAGTACTTGGTTTGGTTATGTTGATATGTTATGCACTCTAAGGTTATTTAAATATGAACATTGAATATTGTGGAGCTTGTTAACTCCGGCATTGAGGGTTCGTGTAATCCTACACAGTTAGTGGTGTTCATCATCCAACAAGAGGGTGTAGAGTCTAGCATCTATTTATTTATTCTGTTATGTGATCAATGTTGAGAGTGTCCACTAGTGAAAGTATGATCCCTAGGCCTTGTTCCTAAATATCGCTATCGCCGCTTGTTTACTCGTTTTATCGCATCTTTACTTCCTGCAATATTACTACCATCAATCGCACGCCGACAAGCACTTTTACGGCGCCGTTACTACTTGCTCATATTCATTCATACCACTTGTATTTCACTATCTCTTCGCCGAACTAGTGCACCTATTAGGTGTGTTGGGGACACAAGAGACTTCTTGCTTTGTGGTTGCGGTGGTTGCATGAGAGGGATATCTTTGACCTCTTCCTCCCCGAGTTCGATAAACCTTGGGTGATCCACTTAAGGGAAACTTGCTGCTCGTTCTACAAACCTCTCGCTCTTGGAGGCCCAACACTATCTACAAGAATAGAAGCACCCGTAGACATCAAGCACTTTTCTGGCGCCGTTGCCGGGGAGGAAAGGTAAAAGGCACTCATACTCCGGTCCCAGGTAAAGTACTTTTCTGGCGCCGTTGTGTGTGTGCTCGAAGCTATTTCCTTTAGATCCTGCAATTGCATCTTTTTGTTTCTTGTTTACACTAGTTAGGCATAATGGAAAACAACAAAAATATGAGAGATCTTTATGAACTTTATCTTGAATTAGGACATGATGTGTTTGAAGAGAGAATTAAAAAACCCATGGAACTTTATATGCATGCTAATGGGAATGTTAGTAATATGAATGCTTTGAACACCATTGTTGCTAATGCTATGGAAAATTCTAAGCTTGGGGAGGTCGGTTTTGATGAAAATGATCTCTTTAGCCCTCCGGGTATTGAGGAGAAAGTTTATGTTGATTATGATATGCCTCCCATATATGATGATTATAATGATAGTGGTCTTTTGGTGCCGCCTACTATGGAGAGTAATTTTTATGATGATAATACCATGCCTCCTACACTTGATGAGAATAATAATGATAGCTACTTTGTTGAATTTGCTCCCACTACAATTAATAAAATTGATTATGCTTATGTGGAGAGTAATGATACTTTTATGCATGTGAATAAGAATGCTTTATGTGATACTTATATTGTTGAGTTTGTTCATGATGCCACTGAAAATTATTATGAGAGAGGAAAATATGGTTGTAGAAGTTTTCATGTTACTAAAACACCTCTCTATGTGCTGAAATTTTTGAAGCTACACTTGTTCTATCTTCCTATGCTTGTTACTTTTTTCTTCATGAACTTGTTTATTTACAAAACTCCTATGCATAGGAAGCATGTTAGACTTAAATTTGTTTTGAATTTGCTTCTTGATGCTCTCTTTTGCTTCATACTCTATTTTTCATGTGAGCATCATTAAAACTGCTGAGCCCATCTTAATGGCTATAAAGAAAGCACTTCTTGGGAGATAACCCATGTCTTTATTTTACTACAGTACTTTTGTTTTATATTTGTGTCTTGGAAGTTGTTACTACTGTAGCAACCTCTTTGTAACAATCCCCGTTGCCACCGGCGATCACCGGGACGTGAGGCGGATAATGGCAGCTTGCGGTAGCTGCCGGACCTGAAGGAGAAGATGACCAGCGGAAGGAGAAGACAGAGGAGAGGAGGAGACAGACTCAATTCATTCTTTTTTTCTGTTCGATGCCTTCCGTGATATTGTTTCCTTCTCTTATAGCCACCCAGCCAAGCCCATGGAATATGACCCACGGCCCATGTTTGCCTGACCCAGAACAATACCTCTATGCACAGATACCTCTATGCACAGGTGTGACATTACCGCCCCCAGGAAACATTGCTTGTCCCCAAGCAATGGATTGCTTTGACCGCAATACTGCTGAGAGCTTTGCAACCTCGAAACCAGGGGCCAAATACCAGGATCCCATTGCTTATACTCAAGCTGGCTGGTCCAGTGCGTCAACGAACCAAAATTTGTGTACTTGCTTGTACTGAATGCTTGATCCAACGTAGTAGTAATAATGGCACCCTCTATCAATCGAGAAGCAGCAGCATGTAATGTATAACCAGATTTGAATATCATCATTGCTTTCTTGGTAGAACAGTGATAAAAGGATATTCTCATAGACTGATCCAACACCTGTCTTGGTCGCAGCAAACTATCATAATTCAAGCAATTGCCCAGTAGTACCAAATAGCAGCGGAAACCATATGTGCTAACAGCCCTCACAATACCTGACAGTTTACTCATGCTGGACATATCAAGAAGTATTACCAGAAGCTGCAGCAACAAAGAGAGCCCCATTTCTGTAGATGTTGAGCATGAAGCACCCACAGGTAAGTGATCATCATGTTCCAACTGGAGCAAAACCTCAAGCTGGAGACGTCTTGGTGCGAAAAATAGAACCTCAGCTAAACAATAGAGCATCCCATTTGGTTGACATTTTACTTGAAAAGCTTTGTGTGTACATGATATGACTGAAATCAATGATTCAGTGAGCACTGCCTCACATGATTCAAGGCACCAGGAAGGCACTATATTTCTGCATTGATATTGCAAACAATAGCTTGCTTCCTGACAGCAAGACAAGAATAACTTCGCTAATATTTGAATGTACTGAAATGAGCATGGCATGGTATCTCTCGCATGGCATTCCAGAATAGCAACCCACTGACGGACAGCACATAAATTCGCACCTTGTGTAGCTGACAGTTCACCCATAAATGACATTGCATCCATAAGAATAGAGATATTCACAACTCCTCTGTCCCATTGCACACAAAGCTCAACTGCAAGAGCTGATTTGCTATCTTCCTGAAGGATGATGTCAATCAGCCTGCTCTTCATAGAATATAAATTGGTTTTTCTCACAAAGAGTTTGCGATGCAGCACCCAACAGATAATTACTGAAACTCCAGGATCCCATGGTCTGCTTAATCTGGGAGCCAAGTGTTTAGATGTTGAGATTTTGGTTCCAGGGCTAAAACAAGGACATTGCAATCGTGACGACAACTCCAACACCCGGCCTTCTACCGATACCGTAACTATGCCAGGATCAAAGGTGTTCGGATTATATGGAGACACTGTCTCGTCAGATCTTGATACATCCTGAAGCACTGCATCAAACGCCTTATTCAAATCCAAGAACAGAGATACACCTCCAACAGTAGTGAGCACATCATCTGCAAACACCTTTTTAGCTGAACTCATATCCAACTCCAGGAAAAGTGACAAGCCTCCAACGCAGGTGATTACATCATCGACAAGCTCTATCAAAGTTGTTGCTGCGAACAGTGCGCCTGCAGGTTCCGCTGAAAGCTCAAGGAACATAGATACACCATTAATATGTGTCAGCACCTCTTCATAGGAATCTACAACAGGCTCTGCCATCTGAGTAGCAGTCCCTAACTGCCTCTTCTTATTTTCCTCGTACTCACTGGTCAGCGCCAACTTCGACTGTACAACCTGCAATTTGATACTTTCTACAAGTTGAAAAGGAGTTGGCTTCATTGGCTCTGCAGCTGTGGCCGTCACCTCCTTGGGGCTCACAGGCGAACATCTAGTGGGTGTTTCCGGCGAGATGTCCACAGTAACATGAACAACACCGCATGGATGATCATCACCCAGTATTGTTGTCGACGGTGAAAGAGCCCCAACAACAAAGTGTGCTTCAACATCGTTGATGAACTCAGGCCAATCACCAACCACTTGACGCAGTCTGTATGCCTCAAACCATTCTTTAGCTTTACCATCCATGTGCATTCTGGCAGCGATAACCCACATACACTTATTTATATTGAAGCGGTTGAAGTACTCAAGACATTGGACACGCCAGAGGCCTGGATCTGTGCCATCAAAACGAGGGAAAGAGTTTTCGCGCGTATGGTAGGTGTTGACAGCACGAGCACCATCAACCAAACCTTCCCGCGGGCTAGCGAGGACATGACTCGAACAACCTGTAGGCGTTTTCGTGCCGGACACACCTGCACCTTGGAGAATCCCATTCCCAGCAACAGTCAGCGTTGTAGACGGGATATGCGCCGTGCCACTGGTCGGGAACAAGACCGCGTCAAGGTTGTTGCCAACATGGACTTCGGAGCATAGTGCCGAACACCTTGTGGGCGTGAAGGGATCGAGGACGACATCCGTGTGTAGAACACCATCAACCCCGACCAGATGTGTGGAGGTGAGAGAGGTTGATGAAGACTTGGATTCCAGCTGCTCCCGTGCCCGATCCGGCACCAACAACGGTGTGGCCGCGGCGGCAAACGAAGCCGTGGTGGCCACCTGCCCTTCGCCCTCCTTCACCTCCAAGCGCGCAGAAGAAGCCAGCAACGTGCGTGACTCGCGGAGGCTCGCCATGATTGCCGCTAGTCTCGCCTCCGTCGTGATTTGCGCCGCCCCCATCGCCTCAGCACCACCAAATCGAATCGGGAAAAAAAAATTGGGGGGATTTTCTGGGATTTTTTTGTGGAGGATGAACTAGCTCTGATGCCACTGTAACAATCCCCGTTGCCACCGGCGATCACCGGGACGTGAGGCGGATAATGGCAGCTTGCGGTAGCTGCCGGACCTGAAGGAGAAGATGACCAGCGGAAGGAGAAGACAGAGGAGAGGAGGAGACAGCTCAATTCATTCTTTTTTTCTGTTCGATGCCTTCCGTGATATTGTTTCCTTCTCTTATAGCCACCCAGCCAAGCCCATGGAATATGACCCACGGCCCATGTTTGCCTGACCCAGAACAATACCTCTATGCACG
>NC_061511.1:183631007-183680406 GCF_022539505.1 Lolium rigidum | reverse complement strand
CCGTAGCTATTCCTTTAGGAATTATAACGAGTTATCAATAAGAGTTATTCCTTCTCCCCCTTCAACGAATCCCCAAAGTTTCAAAGATTCATGAATACTCTTAGGCATTAAGCAAAATTCAGACATAATATCACAATTGGCATGAAGAGTTTGGTCACCGATAACAATTTTAATAGTAGGATCCCATAATGAAGGTTCGAGTTCACTAAAACTTGATCAAGACGGTTACGAACATATCTATAATTTTCATTCAAGCGAGATGCACTTGTCTCAAGAGTGTTTAATCTATTATAAATGCTAATAAGGGCTCGAATCAAAGTTATTAGCTGAATCATGTGATGCAACCAACTTCTTTATGGCATTAAAAGCTTGATCCCCATTGCAATGAAGGAAATCTCCTCCCACTACGACATCCAAGGCATATCTATAGCGAATCATAAGACCAAAATAAAAATTACTAAGGAGCAAACTTAGAGTCATTTGAGGTTCAGTTTTACGATAAGAAGTAAAAATTCTGGACCAAGCATCTTTAAAACTCTCCTCATCCCCTTGCTTAAAAGTGAAGACTAATTCCTCGGTGAAGAAGTAACAGGTGCAGAACTAGACATGGTAGCAAAAGTAAAATGCAAGTAACTATTTTTTTTTTGTGTTTTTGATATAGAGAACAAGATAGTAAATAAAGTAAAGCTAGCAACTATTTTTTTTTTGTGTTTTGTTTAAGTGCAGCAAACAAAGTAGTAAATAAAATAAAGCAAGACAAAAACAAAGTAAAGAGATTGGATTGTGGAGACTCCCCTTGCAGCGTGTCTTGATCTCCCCGGCAACGGCGCCGGAAATTTAGCTTGATGACGCGTAAAGCACACGCTCGTTGGGAACCCCAAGTGGAAGGTGTGATGCGTACAGCAGCAAGTTTCCCTCAGTAAGAAACCAAGGTTTATCGAACCGGTAGGGAGTCAAGAAGCACGTCGAAGGTTGATGGCGACGGGATGTAGTGCGGCGCAACACCGGGGATTCCGGCGCCAACGTGGAACCTGCACAACACAACCAAAGTACTTTGCCCCAACGTAACAAAGAAGTTGTCAACCAAAATATGGGCATGATTCGATCTTTGTGGTAGTGGATAGGTTCTCTAAAATGGCTCATTTCATACCATGCCATAAGACGGATGATGCTTCACAGATTGCTTCATTGTTTTTCGTGGAAGTGGTTCGCCTACACGGAATACCGGCAAGCATTGTGTCGGATCGGGACGTCAAGTTTATGAGTTATCTATGGAAGTCACTCATGGCAAAGTTTGGAGTGAAGCTCTTATTCTCATCGTCCTCGCACCCTCAAACCGATGGACAAACGGAAGTGGTCAATAGAAGCCTCTCAACCCTCCTACGCACACTCGTGAAGAAAAACTTGAAGTCATGGGAAGAGTGTCTACCACACGCCGGAGTTCGCCTACAATCGCGCCAAGCACTCAACGACCTCACGAAGCCCGTTCATGGTCGTCTATGGCTTCGAACCGAACACGGCACTCGACCTTCTTCCACTTCCTCTTCACGAAAGGACGAACATGGACTTCGACAAGCGCACCACCGCCATGAAGAAACTACATGAAGACACAAGAGCAACCATACAAGAGAATGTACATCGCCAAGCTACTCGCCTCAACGCCAAGAAGAAGGAACGAGTGTTTGAAGAAGGAGACCTCGTTTGGATTCACCTTCGGAAAGAAAGGTTCCCTCATGAACGCAACTCCAAGCTCAAGCCAAGAGGCGATGGGCCGTTCAAGGTCCTCAAGCGCATCAACAACAACGCTTACGTCATCGACATACCAACCTCCAAGTACTCGGTGAGCAACACGTTCAACATCTCCGACCTATCACCAAATCATGGAGATGAGGATGAACAAGAGTCGAGGGCGACTCTCTCCCAAGGGGGGGGAGATGATGCGGGGTGGCCTTCGGACACCTCCACACCAAGACCAACAAGTCCCTGATGACGCGTAAAGCACACGCTCGTTGGGAACCCCAAGTGGAAGGTGTGATGCGTACAGCAGCAAGTTTCCCTCAGTAAGAAACCAAGGTTTATCGAACCGAGTAGGAGTCAAGAAGCACGTCGAAGGTTGATGGCGATGGGATGTAGTGTGGCGCAACACCAGGGATTCCGGCGCCAACGTGGAACCCGCACAACACAACCAAAGTACTTTGCCCCAACGAAACGGTGAGGTTGTCAATCTCACCGGCTTGCTGTAACAAAGGATTAGATGTATAGTGTGGATGATGATTGTTTGCAGAAAACAAGTAGAACAAGTATTGCGATAGATTGTATTTAATGTAAAAGAATGGACCGGGGTCCACGAGTTCACTAGAGGTGTCTCTCCCATAAGATAAATAGCATGTTGGGTGAACAAATTACGGTCGGGCAATTGACAAATAGAGAGGGCATGACAATGCACATACATGATATGATAAGTATAGTGAAATTTAATTGGGCATTACGACAAAGTACATAGACCGCTATCCGGCATGCATCTATGCCTAAAAAGTCCACCTTCGAAGTTATCATCCGAACCCCTTCCGGTATTAAGTTGTAAACAACGAGACAATTGCATTAAGTATGGTGCGTAATGTAATCAATAACTACATCCTCGGACATAGCATCAATGTTTTATCCCTAGTGGCAACAAGCACATCCACAACCTTAGAACTTTCACATCATCGTCCCGCATTTAATGGAGGCATGAACCCACTATCGAGCATAAATACTCCCTCTTGGAGTTAAGAGCAAAAACTTGGCCGAGCCTCTACTAATAACGGAGAGCATGCAAGATCATAAACAACACATAGGTAATAGATTGATAATCAACATAACATAGTATTCTCTATCCATCGGATCCCGACAAACACAACATATAGCATTACGGATAGATGATCTTGATCATGTTAGGCAGCTCACAAGATCCGACAATGAAGCACATAAGGAGAAGACGACCATCTAGCTACTCGCTATGGACCCATAGTCCAGGGGTGAACTACTCACTCATCACTCCGGAGGCGACCATGGCGGTGAAGAGTCCTCCGGGAGATGATTCCCCTCTCCGAGCAGGGTGCCGGAGGCGATCTCCCGAATCCCCCGAGATGGGATTGGCGGCGGCGGCGCCTCGATAGGTTTTCCGTATCGTGGCTCTCGGTGCCGGGGGTTTCGCGACGGAGGCTTTAAGTAGGCGGAAGGGCAGGTCGGGAGGCGACGCGAGGGGCCCACACAACGAGGCCACGCGGCCGGAGAGGTGGGCCGCGCCGCCCGGCGTGTCGCCGCCTCGTCGCCTCACTTCGTTTACCTTTCGGTCTTCTGGAAGCTTCGTGGCAAAATAGGCCCCTGGGCGTTGATTTCGTCCAATTCCGAGAATATTTCCTTTGTAGGATTTCTGAAACCAAAAACAGCAGAAAACAAGAATCGGCTCTTCGGCATCTCGTTAATAGGTTAGTGCCGGAAAATGCATAAATATGACATAAAGTATGCATAAAACATGTAGATATCATCAATAATGTGGCATGGAACATAAGAAATTATCGATACGTCGGAGACGTATCGGCATCCCCAAGCTTAGTTCTCGCTCGTCCCGAGCGAGTAAACGATAACAAAGATAATTTCCGGAGTGACATGCCATCATAACCTTGATCATACTATTGTAAGCATATGTAATGAATGCAGCGATCAAAACAATGGTAATGACATGAGTAAACAAATGAATCATAAAGCAAAGACTTTTCATGAATAGTACTTCAAGACAAGCATCAATAAGTCTTGCATAAGAGTTAACTCATAAAGCAATAAATCAAAGTAAAGGTATTGAAGCAACACAAAGGAAGATTAAGTTTCAGCGGTTGCTTTCAACTTATAACATGTATATCTCATGGATAGTGTCAATGTAAAGTAATATAACAAGTGCAATATGCAAGTATGTAGGAATCAATGCACAGTTCACACAAGTGTTTGCTTCTTGAGATGGAAAGAGATAGGTGAACTGACTCAACATAAAAGTAAAAGAAAGGTCCTTCAAAGAGGAAAGCATCGATTGCTATATTTGTGCTAGAGCTTTTATTTTGAAAACATGGAACAATTTTGTCAACGGTAGTAATAAAGCATATGTATCATGTAAATTATATCTTACAAGTTGCAAGCCTCATGCATAGTATACTAGTAGTGCCCGCACCTTGTCCTAATTAGCTTGGGTTAACACGGATTATCATTGCATAACATATGTTTCAACCAAGTGTCACAAAGGGGTACCTCTATGCCACCTGTACAAGGGTCTAAGGAGAAAGTTCGCATTGGATTTCTCGCTTTTGATCATTATTCAACTTAGACACCCATACCGGGACAACATAGACAACAGATAATGGACTCCTCTTTTAATGCTTAAGCATTCAACAACAGATAATATTCTCATAAGAGATTGAGGTTTTATGTCCAAGCTGAAACTTCCACCATGATTCATGGCTTTAGTTAGCGGCCCAATGTTCTTCTCTAACAGTATGCATACTCAAACCATTTGATGTGAAAACCGCCCTTACTTCAGACAAGACGAACATGCATAGCAACTCACATGATATTCAACAAAGAGTTGATGGCGTCCCCAGGAGCATGGTTATCGCACAACAAGCAACTTAATAAGAGATAAAGTGCATAAGTGCATATTCAATACCACAATAGTTTTTAAGGCTATTTTGTCCCATGAGCTATATATTGCAAAGGCGAATGATGGAAATTTAAAGGTAGCACTCAAGCAATTTACTTTGGAATGGCGGAGAAATACCATGTAGTAGGTAGGTATGGTGGACACAAATGGCATAGTGGTTGGCTCAAGGATTTTGGATGCATGAGAAGTATTCCCTCTCGATACAAGGTTTAGGCTAGCAAGGTTGTTTGAAACAAACACAAGGATGAACCTAGGTGCAGCAAAACTCACATAAAAGACATATTGTAAACATTATAAGACTCTACACCGTCTTCCTTGTTGTTCAAAACTCAATACTATAAATTATCTAGACTTTAGAGAGACCAAATATGCAAACCAAATTTTAGCAAGCTCTATGTATTTCTTCATTAATGGGTGCAAAGTATATGATGCAAGAGCTTAAACATGAGCACAACAATTGCCAAGTATCAAATTATTCAAGACATTTTAGAATTACTACATGTAGCATTTCCCGATTCCAACCATATAACAATTTAACGAAGAAGATTCAACCTTATCCATGAATACTATGAGTAAAGCCTAAGGACATATTTGTCCATATGCAACAGCGGAGCGTGTCTCTCTCCCACACAATGAATGCTAGGATCCATTTTATTCAAACAAAAACAAAAACAAAAACAAACCGACGCTCCAAGCAAAGCACATAAGATGTGATGGAATAAAAATATAGTTTCAGGGGAGGAACCTGATAATGTTGTCGATGAAGAAGGGGATGCCTTGGGCATCCCCAAGCTTAGACGCTTGAGTTTTCTTAAAATATGCAGGGGTGAACCACCGGGGCATCCCCAAGCTTAGAGCTTTCACTCTCCTTGATCATATTGCATCATTTCCCTCTCTTGATCCTTGAAAACTTCCTCCACACCAAACTCAAAATAACTCATTAGAGGGTTAGTGCACAATAAAAATTTACATGTTTAGAGGTGACATAATCATTCTTAACACTTCTGGACATTGCACAAAGCTACTGGACATTGACGGAACAAAGAAATTCATCCTACATAGCAAAAGAGGCAATGCGAAATAAAAGGCAGAATCTGTCAAAACAGAACAGTTCGTAAAGACGAATTTTAAAGTAGCACCAGACTTGCTCAAATGAAAATGCCCAAATTGAATGAAAGTTGCGTACATATCTTAGGATCACTCACGTAAATTGGCATAATTTTCTGAGTTACCTACAGAGAATTAGGCCCAGATTCGTGACAAGCAAAGAAATCTGTTTCTGCGCAGTAATCCAAATCTAGTATGAACCTTACTATCAACGACTTTACTTGGCACAACAATGCACAAAACTAAGATAAGGAGAGGTTGCTACAGTAGTAAACAACTTCCAAGGCTCAAATATAAAATAAAGGTACTGTAGTAAAAACATGGGTTGTCTCCCATAAGCGCTTTTCTTAACGCCTTTCAGCTAGGCGCGAAAGTGTATATCAAGTGTTATCAAGAGATGAAGCATCGACATTACCTTGGGCTTTACCCTTACCTTTCTTGTTCTTTTTCTTACTCTTTGATTTAGGGAATATATGTCTACCCCCGGGCGTAGAGGTGAATTTTAGGGTGCCTTCTCCCATATCTATGACGGCTCCCAATAGTTTCAGCAGGGATCTTCCGAGTGTGATTTGTCCTCGTTCTCGCACATTCAATAACAAGATAATCAATGGATATTGTTCTCCCAAGAATGGTTGTATGCACACCCGTAGCTATTCCTTTAGGAATTATAACAGAGTTATCAATAAGAGTTATTCCTTCTCCCCCTTCAACGAATCCCCAAAGTTTCAAAGATTCATGCATACTCTTAGGCATTAAGCAAAATTCAGACATAATATCACAATTGGCATGAAGAGTTTGGTCACCGATAACAATTTTAATAGTAGGATCCCATAATGAAGGTTCGAGTTCACTAAAACTTGATCAAGACGGTTACGAACATATCTATAATTTTCATTCAAGCGAGATGCACTTGTCTCAAGAGTGTTTAATCTATTATAAATGCTAATAAGGACTGAATCAAAGTTATTAGCTGAATCATGTGATGCAACCAACTTCTTTATGGCATTAAAAGCTTGATCCCCATTGCAATGAAGGAAATCTCCTCCCACTACAACGATCCAAGGCATATCTATAGCGAATCATAAGACCAAAATAAAAATTACTAAGGAGCAAACTTAGAGTCATTTGAGGTTCAGTTTTACGATAAGAAGTAAAAATTCTGGACCAAGCATCTTTAAAACTCTCCTCATCCCCTTGCTTAAAAGTGAAGACTAATTCCTCAGGTGAAGAAGTAACAGGTGCAGAACTAGACATGGTAGCAAAAGTAAAATGCAAGTAACTAATTTTTTTTTTGTGTTTTTGATATAGAGAACAAGATAGTAAATAAAGTAAAGCTAGCAACTATTTTTTTGTGTGTTTTGTTTAAGTGCAGCAAACAAAGTAGTAAATAAAATAAAGCAAGACAAAAACAAAGTAAAGAGATTGGATTGTGGAGACTCCCCTTGCAGCCTGTCTTGATCTCCCCGGCAACGGCGCCATAAATTTAGCTTGATGACGCGTAAAGCACACGCCCGTTGGGAACCCCAAGTGGAAGGTGTGATGCGTACAAGCAGCAAGTTTCCTCGGTAAGAAACCAAGGTTTATCGAACCAGTAGGAGTCAAGAAGCACGTCGAAGGTTGATGGCGACGGGATGTAGTGCGGCGCAACACCAGGGATTCCGGCGCCAACGTGGAACCTGCACAACACAACCAAAGTACTTTGCCCCAACGTAACAGTAAGGTTGTCAACCAAAATATGGGCATGATTCGATCTTTGTGGTAGTGGATAGGTTCTCTAAAATGGCTCATTTCATACCATGCCATAAGACGGATGATGCTTCACAGATTGCTTCATTGTTTTTCAGGGAAGTGGTTCGCCTACACGGAATACCGGCAAGCATTGTGTCGGATCGGGACGTCAAGTTTATGAGTTATCTATGGAAGTCACTCATGGCAAAGTTTGGAGTGAAGCTCTTATTCTCATCGTCCTCGCACCCTCAAACCGATGGACAAACGGAAGTGGTCAATAGAAGCCTCTCAACCCTCCTACGCACACTCGTGAAGAAAAACTTGAAGTCATGGGAAGAGTGTCTACCACACGCGGAGTTCGCCTACAATCGCGCCAAGCACTCAACGACCTCACGAAGCCCGTTCATGGTCGTCTATGGCTTCGAACCGAACACGGCACTCGACCTTCTTCCACTTCCTCTTCACGAAAGGACGAACATGGACTTCGACAAGCGCACCACCGCCATGAAGAAACTACATGAAGACACAAGAGCAACCATACAAGAGAATGTACATCGCCAAGCTACTCGCCTCAACGCCAAGAAGAAGGAACGAGTGTTTGAAGAAGGAGACCTCGTTTGGATTCACCTTCGGAAAGAAAGGTTCCCTCATGAACGCAACTCCAAGCTCAAGCCAAGAGGCGATGGGCCGTTCAAGGTCCTCAAGCGCATCAACAACAACGCTTACGTCATCGACATACCAACCTCCAAGTACTCGGTGAGCAACACGTTCAACATCTCCGACCTATCACCAAATCATGGAGATGAGGATGAACAAGAGTCGAGGGCGACTCTCTCCCAAGGGGGGGAGATGATGCGGGGTGGCCTTCGGACACCTCCACACCAAGACCAACAAGTCCCTGATGACGCGTAAAGCACACGCTCGTTGGGAACCCCAAGTGGAAGGTGTGATGCGTACAGCAGCAAGTTTCCCTCAGTAAGAAACCAAGGTTTATCGAACCAGTAGGAGTCAAGAAGCACGTCGAAGGTTGATGGCGATGGGATGTAGTGTGGCGCAACACCAGGGATTCCGGCGCCAACGTGGAACCTGCACAACACAACCAAAGTACTTTGCCCCAACGAAACAGTGAGGTTGTCAATCTCACCGGCTTGCTGTAACAAAGGATTAGATGTATAGTGTGGATGATGATTGTTTGCGTGAAAACGAGTAGAACAAGTATTGCGAGTAGATTGTATTTAATGTAAAAGAATGGACCGGGGTCCACGGTTCACTAGAGGTGTCTCTCCCATAAGATAAATAGCATGTTGGGTGAACAAATTACAGTCGGGCAATTGACAAATAGAGAGGGCATGACAATGCACATACATGATATGATAAGTATAGTGAAATTTAATTGGGCATTACGACAAAGTACATAGACCGCTATCCAGCATGCATCTATGCCTAAAAAGTCCACCTTCAGGGTTATCATCCGAACCCCTTCCAAGTATTAAGTTGTAAACAACGGACAATTGCATTAAGTATGGTGCGTAATGTAATCAATAACTACATCCTCGGACATAGCATCAATGTTTTATCCCTAGTGGCAACAACACATCCACAACCTTAGAACTTTCTCGTCATCGTCCCGCATTTAATGGAGGCATGAACCCACTATCGAGCATAAATACTCCCTCTTGGAGTTAAGAGCAAAAACTTGGCCAGAGCCTCTACTAATAACGGAGAGCATGCAAGATCATAAACAACACATAGGTAATAGATTGATAATCAACATAACATAGTATTCTCTATCCATCGGATCCCGACAAACACAACATATAGCATTACGGTATAGATGATCTTGATCATGTTAGGCAGCTCACAAGATCCGACAATGAAGCACATAAGGAGAAGACGACCATCTAGCTACCGCTATGGACCCATAGTCCGAGGGTGAACTACTCACTCATCACTCCGGAGGCGACCATGGCGGTGAAGAGTCCTCCGGGAGATGATTCCCCTCTCCGGCAGGGTGCCGGAGGCGATCTCCTGAATCCCCCGAGATGGGATTGGCGGCGGCGGCGCCTCAGTAAGGTTTTCCGTATCGTGGCTCTCGGTACTGGGGGTTTCGCGACGGAGGCTTTAAGTAGGCTGAAGGGCAGGTCAGGAGGCAACGCGAGGGGCCCACACAACAGGGCCGCGCGGCCAGGAGGTGGGCCGCGCCGCCCTGGCGTGTCGCCGCCTCGTCGCCTCACTTCGTTTCCCTTTCGGTCTTCCGGAAGCTTCGTGGCAAAATAGGCCCCCGGGCGTTGATTTCGTCCAATTCCGAGAATATTTCCTTTGTAGGATTTCTCGAAACCAAAAACAGCTAGAACAACAGAATCGGCTCTTCGGCATCTCGTTAATAGGTTAGTGCCGGAAAATGCATAAATATGACATAAAGTATGCATAAAACATGTAGATATCATCAATAATGTGGCATGGAACATAAGAAATTATCGATACGTCGGAGACGTATCAGTCCCCCAAGTGGACCAATGACTCGGGCTCGAGTTAAAGCGCTACATGATAAGGTAACCTCGCTCCTAGCCACCCTTGATCTCGGTACACCGCTGGATGGAATGCTACCTCATGCCAATGTAATTTGTGTCATTAGGTGCAAGGTGCATCAAGACCTCGGAGAGAAGGACAGCCCATGGTCGAGGGAAGGAGAGGAGCATCAAGTCATGAAGATGAACACGGAGCTGGACCCGACGTCACTCGAAGCACTCGAAGGAAGAGAAGACGCTGGCCGGTCCAGAACCCGGTCAGACCGGATCCCAGACCGGACCACCCGGTCCCAGGCCCGGTCAACCGGGCGCCAACCGGATTTCCCACAAGCTCGTACCGGAAACCAACCGGACGGAAATCTGCGAAGTTTCCGGTTGGCGACCGGTCGACCGGACCCACGACCGGGCCACCCGGTCACAGGCCCGGTCTGACCGGCCCCAGGACCGGATCTGACGGGAAGACCCCACCAAACTGCCTAAGTTATGTACCTTTTCGCCTTGCTGGCCCTGTATGCCTATATAAGGAACCTGGACCCCTCCCTTACCCCTTAGACATAATTTTGAGCTTAAACCAACTTTGAGCTTAGTCTCCCTAGGGTTAGCATCCATCTTGGACAAGCATCCCTCTGTAATCAAGGCTATCCTTGTTGTTTTTTTTGAGGGTAAAACAGTGGGAGTGCCCACTGCAATTTTTATTTATATAAAAGTATAGTTACAAAAAATACAAAGATGTACAAAAGAGAGTGAGAGACTCTCAAAGAGAAAAACTAAAGCTGTGATTGAATCCACTCTTTAAGAGCCGAAATATGCTTTTTCTTCATTCTATGTTCTAAAAGTTTTAGCTCCTGTATATATATTGCTTTCCAACTGTTGAAGATAGCATTCTGATCCTTGAAGACCTTGTTATTTCTGATAATCCAAATCCCCCAAGCTGAAAGGATGACAATTTCCATAGCAAAAGGTTGGTTTATTTTTGTTATCATATCTTCAAACGCCTCTAATATTGATAATCTTCTATCCCTCTGGAGACATACAAAATTCCAACACTGATCTGCAAAAGGGCATGCCCAAAAAAGATGGACAAGCGTTTCTTCTTCATCACAATTACTGACCACACACTGATAAGATTGCAGCTGTAGCTTCTTTCTTCTCAAAAGATTTCTTGTGTTTAATCTATCATGAAGTAATAGCCAAAAGAAGAACTTGTGTTTTGCTTGACAAGAAGACTTCCAGATTAAAGAGAAAATCTTTGGTGCTGGTGAATATCCAATCATAGCCTTATATGCATCTTGAGAAGAGAATTTTGCATTGCCCCAAATATATGTCCAAGTATCTTTGTTGCCCGCATGTATTGTTCCGAGGGTTCTTTGACATAATGATTCCGATGGATCGAAACTCTTCATAAGCTTGCTGTGAAAGAGGAAGATGAAACATATCCTCTAGGTACTCTGTATGAATTACCTTTTCTACAGTCCAGTCTGTAAATTTAGCAAAAGTTACAAGGTGTGGAAATGTCTGATGAAGGCAATTATTCTCCCAAAGATCAGTCCAAAAACTCACAGAACTCCCATCACCAATGTTACATCTTGCCATAGCTTTATAAATGTCCAGTAATTTTAGGTGAGATTTCCACCAGAAGGACCCTTCTAGATTAACAGTTGGAAGATTACCACTTGAATAATAAGATTCCTTGACTAGGTGCACCCACGGAATGTCTAGGTTGTTGAAGTACTTATGAAGATTCTTTAACATTAGTGCCTTGTTTTGTATTTCCAAATTGAGTACTCCCAAACCTCCTTGCTCTTTTGGTCTGCATATCTTTTTCCATGCAACAAGAGCGAGAACCATTGGCCTGAACATCAGCATTTTTCTTCCTCCAAAGACAGTGCCTCATGTATTTCACAACTTGCTCCTTAATGGCTACTGGAACATCAAAGCAGCACATGAAGAAAACTGGCATGGAAGCCAGAACAGATTTAACCAGTTGCAACTTGCCCCCATAATTTAGGAAGTCAGCAATCCCACCTAACCTTGACTGTGCTCTTTGTACAATTGGCAAGAAATGCTCCATGGAAGGTTTAATAATAGAGAGAGGTAATCCAAGATATGTAAAAGGTAAAGATCCTTTCTGACAATACATTGTTGCAGAGAAATGATTAAGCCTTTCCTCACTCAAATTTAAGGGAATCATATTTGATTTGTTATAGTTCACTTTCAGACCAGTAGAATCAGCAAAAGTTTGGAGAAGAGCTTTAAGGCACAATAAATTCCTAGCATCAGCTTTCAAAATTACTAGAGTGTCATCAGCATATTGGATAATAGGGAAGTCAGGGCATGCAGCTGAAGGAATTGGTTTATCTATTAATCCTTGGGCCATAGCTTTATTCAATATTGATTGTAGAAGGTCTGCTGCCAACACAAAGAGAAGGGGTGATAAGGGATCCCCTTGCCTAACCCCTCTTTTGCAATAGAATTTTTTCCCAGGTGATCCATTCAGTAGAACAGCAGAGGTTCCAGAACTAAGAATTAATTGAATCCATCTGATCCATCTTTCTCCAAAACCTCTAGCTCTTAAAATTTCCAGAATAGTACCATGTTCAATCTTGTCAAAAGCCTTTTCAAAATCTAGCTTAAGAATAACAATCTCTTCTTTTGACTTATGACATTGAAAGAGGTATTCAAAGGCCCAACCTAAGCAATCCTGGATGGATCTTTGTTTCAGAAATCCATACTGATTCTTGTGAACTAGTTGAAGAATGATCTTCTGCAGTCTGTTTGCTAACAATTTAGTGATGATTTTGAGGACTGTATTGAGCAAAGATATAGGTCTGAAATCACTAGGAAGCATTGGGGAATCATTCTTTGGAATTAATGTAATATATGAGGAGTTTATGCTTTCCAAGCTAATATTTCCCTCATAGAAAGCTGTTATCAACTCCTTGACATCATTACCAATAATTGACCAACAATTCTTGAAAAATTCATTGTTAAATCCATCAGGACCTGGTGACTTATCATTGGGCAATTCTTTTATAACCTCATTGATTTCTTTATCAGTAAAAGGAGCTTCCAATTGTGCACTGGTTTCTGCATTCATACCTTCTCCATAAAAATCTTGCAAATTAAACTGCATAGTTGGATTGTCAGTCATACCCATTCTCTCTTTGAAGGCCTTCCATAGAATATCAGCTTTTCCATCATGATCAGATATTTCTGCTAAATTATCATTCACCAGCATAGAGATGTAGTTGTGTCTATAATTAATTGTTGCCTTGGTATGAAAGAATCTAGTATTAGCATCTCCCAGCTTTACCCATTTTATTTTTCCTCTTTGTTTCCAGTAGGCATTTTGGTTTTGCAACAATTTTATCACATGATCTTTAAGAATATCCCTCAAGTTCCATTCTTCAAGTGACAGGGTTCTAACTTCTTCCAATGTATCCAAGAGATTGATGACAGAATTAACCTTGTCAATAAGCATTTTAAGACAAGGTAAGTTTTTTACCCAAATCTTAATACTTCTCCTCAGATTTTTTAGTTTTGCAGTAATTCTCTTAGCAGGATCTGTGTAACCAACTGGTATATTCCAACTTGCTTCCACTATGCTTTTAAAATCACTGTGCTGCAACCAGTAATTTTCAAATCTGAATATTCTTGCCTTTGGAATGCTTGTTCCAATGGAGATAACACAAGGAACATGGTCTGAAGTGGGCTTTACTAATGGGAAAACCAGTGAAGAAGGATAGCTGGTAGTCCAAGATGATGAAGTGAAAAACCAATCCAATCTTTCAAGGAGAGGTGACTGTTGCATATTACTCCAGGTATACTTTCTTCCTTTTAGAGGCAATTCCACCAATCCAAGGTTACTGATTGATTCATTAAACAAGAGCATCCCATTCACATCTCCTCCTGGTTTGTTTCTGTCTGAAGGTTTTCTGATAAAGTTAAAATCACCCATAATAATCCAATCCATGTCAATAGGCATGTCTATGTTGGAAAACCACTCAAGAAAATCTGCTTTTCTTTCTGCTTGACTTGGGCCATAAATATTGGTTAAAATCCATGTGTTGGTAGAGATGTTACAAGTGAACTGAACAGAGATTGAGAAGTCATTTTGAAATGCCAAAGTTCCAGAAAACAAGGTGCCATTCCAAATAATAATAATACCTCCAGAAGCTCCAATAGATGGCAGGTATTCAAACTTGTTAAATTTTTTGGGGCAGAATTTTCTTATATATTCCATATCAAAAACTTCTCTTTTGGTCTCTTGTAGGCAGATAATATCACAATTTGATTCATCAATTTTACTTGCAAGAGCAACCCATTTCTTTTCAGAATTTATTCCTCTCCGATTCCAATTAAGAATTTTCCATGATCTGTTGTGTTCCATAGATAACTTCAGGAGTTATTATCAAGAACATGGTAATCCCAGCAATACCATGATTATTAATGCTGCCAATTGAATACAGAGACATTCCAGGGAGAGAACAAAGAAGCCAAAACAAGAACACACCACTGCACATAATATCATCCAGTACATATATCATAAACCAGCATAACATCCTCAAAAGCAAGCACAACTTAAGGTAACAAAGCATCCAGTCATTACAGATAATGCAAGTAATTTCCATACTTGCCACAAAAGCAACAGACTTGTCTAACATGATATCACTCTATTTAGATGGCCTTGACTTGGCCTGGGATGCTACCCCATCAGTAGCATTTTGTCCCCTTGTTTTATTTCCTCCAGCAGTGCTGCCTTGAGCTTTCCCTCTGGCACCTTTTGCACTTGGAGCAGCAGTATCTTGGGATGGCCCAGGTGCTTTTTTCTTGGCCTCCAACTTGTTTTTCTTCAGTAACTTTCCTTCAAGGCCCTCCTCTTGAACCTTGCAGAAAGAAGCAGCCAAGTTCTTTACCACTTTTGTATTAATCAAAGGAGGAGCAGCATTACATGTCAAGCAATTCTTATCAACACAGTTATCATGATTTTTGAATCCATCATTTAGCAGAACCATTCTAGGGCTTCTCCTTACCTCAGATTCTACCAGAGGAACTTTTCCTTCTCTCCTCTTCCTTTTTGGGGACAAAGGAGTAGAATCATTCTGCATTTTTGTGTCCTTAGGGCTAATCTGCTCCTCCTCCAACAAAGAGCAAACAGGGGCCTGATTGGCAACACATTTATCAGGAATAACAAAAGAGATGGTATGTTCAGAAGCAATAGATTCCTTAATAATGCTCCATAACTGAGAAGACAAGAATCCTTTGGCCCAATCAAATTTTTCTGGTGTCATGAGCATAAGAGTGACAAAGTTAAACCAACTTACAGGTATGTCACAGGAGAACACACTTGCAGATGATGAATCCATCTTTGGTGCAAAATAAGTTTCCCAAATCTTCAGACCCTGCTTGGAAAACCTTGTGGAGATATCATGCTCCTCTGGAACAGAGAAGAAAGTGGTTTGAACTCTACCAATAATCAAATGTGCTTCCTGGGGTGGAACCAAGTTAACATCTTCTAACAGCTGCAGTGCATTATTGTTCCCATCCTGTTGATCATCTACATTATGTTGTAGAAGCAAACCATCCTCTTCATCTGAGCTCTCATCATCTTCTTCCAAATAAGCTAGAGCAATGTTTTGCAGCCCTTCCCCAATCTGATTGAAAGGAACCATATCCATAATGGGACCAGCATGGACAATCAGTTGCTGATTAGCAGCATTGTCAGAATTCGAACTGCCAGAAGAGAAAGTAATGTCACTACTAGAATCTGCCACAGGATGGTTATCCAATTCCATCTCTTCAGCTTGAATGGCATCTAGAAGTCCCTGGAATGCAGCATTGGGAGCCAGATCTTCTTCCATCAAATTCTCCTCTTGTTCCTGCACATTGTTCCCCATTGCCCAGTGCCCCCATCCAGCAATTTCTCCTTCTTCCAAGTCATCATCAGGTTGTATTGGTGCCAAGGGTACAGCTGGAGGTGCCAGGACATTTGGTAAGGGATGTGGGTCCACTCCATCACCTGGGAGTGGGTCCTCATCAGGTGGGCCCCCACCAAGAATATTCTGCTGCAGAACTTCAATAGAAAATGTCCAGGATTCAGATTCTGGCCTATTTCCCTCTGTAAGTCTAATGCTTTTAGGAATGTCCACCAGGTCAGTGACTCTAACCTTTGCCACTACTCTACCTTTTTTGTTTGGGTCTCTTTCCCACAGGATCAAAGTGCCAATATCATGAAAGCAAGCATTAAGGTCTTCAGTGTTCATATGATCCAAAGGTGGCCCAACCAGAAGTACCCAAACATCTCTGTTAAAGTTTGCAGCACGCCAATTCACTCCTTCATTATGCTTACAGAAAGAAATATCCACATCACCAAAAGGGTTTGGACTAGAATGGATCAACCTTTCCCTGTCACTAACATTATTAAACTGCACATATGCTGCACCAAAAGGGCATTCTTGGATGCTTAGGAAACCAACCTCTGCCACCTCATGCAAGAAATCTTCCAACACCCCACGAACATTGGGAAAGTGAACCTGACCTTGGGGGAAGGGGTGGATAGTGGCAATGGCGTACTGTTCATGAAGGCGAGGCTTCCGAGCGACGACCACCCTCTTGACTCCGACTCTGCCTTCAACCTGTTGTATCTCGAATCCATGCGGAACAAATGGCCGAGGATCAATAGGAATGTTCGCCATTACCGTCGGCGAACTCGACGGCGACCGAAGAGCAGGGGTTGGCAGAGAGTGTTCAAGATGGAGAGAGAGTGACGAAGAAGTCGAGGAGGCAACGCGTAAGGCAGAGTCTGCCACCTGTTTCTGTGAGAAAGAAAATTCTCCAAAAGAGGAAACTCGCTGAACTTGGGGTGCAGGCCCATGGGCTTTGAACCAATTTTGGTAAGACGAATCGGGCCAGGGCAAAGAAGGAAAGCTTGGAAACTTAAAAGCGGAAAGAAAGCCCGGCAATTTGGCGCCCAAATAGAACCTTGTCGGATGATTGGAGGAGTTATGATAATACCTTTGACCCGTGGAATAATGCTCATTAATTTGCCCATTAAACGGATCCTTGAAATCCCCATAATTCTGTCCAAAATTAGTGGCCGTTGGGGTTGCCGTTGGATATTCCAATCTTTCAAAGACTGAAATTCCGTGCGACCTTGAAACTTTTTGAGCAAGGGGTGAGCTTGGAACAGCAGACTTGAGATTTGCAGTTTTTGATCTTACTTCAGTCCATTCTTTGTCTTGTTCTTTATAGAATTTCTTTTCCTCGACAATCCAATTTGGCCCACCTTGTCCCCAGAGATTAAAAAATATCTTGAA
The DNA here is from genome assembly GCF_022539505.1 of Lolium rigidum. NCBI lineage: Eukaryota > Viridiplantae > Streptophyta > Magnoliopsida > Poales > Poaceae > Lolium > Lolium rigidum. The sequence continues at coordinate 183,663,037 of NC_061511.1, read as the reverse complement.
TGAGGATTGTGCAAGAGCACCTTGATTGTAAATCTCAAAACCCACAGCACTTGAAGAAACTGAGAATCTGAAGCTTCTATCACGCAGACCTCTGACATTGTACAGTGCTGCAATACCACCAAAGCAAGCTTGAAGAGCAAGTGCAACTGTGTGTACATCCAATCTGAAATTTGCTCTGCCAAAAGAACAGACCAGAAAGAAAGGCTTCCTAGATGAAAATTTATCCAAATTTACTCTTTGGCCAAACTTCTTTAAGCAGTCATTAGCAAAACCCTTCCCTTTCTCAAAATCTAAACCCTTGAAGGCTTCACTTGGTAAAGAAGGATTATTAACATGCTTGATCACTGAACCAGTAACAACTTCAGCATAAGAATTGGGTGTGCAAGAGATATCCTTTTGCAAAGCATGCACTATAGAATCTGAAAGCACACGATCTCCCACCAAGACAGTGAAGATATTAAGGTCCAAGAGATGACCAGGTTTAACTTTCTCATTGACTAGTAAAAACCTGGCATCTAACACTTGCTCCTTTGAATCAAGCAAAACAAGCCTCTTAGCATGTGGTTTCAAAATAAGGAAAGCTTGCCTATTTAGATCTGGCTTTGAATCTCTAACACCAGAATGAGGAACCAAATCTGCATAGGTTACTCTCCATCTAACCGGTGGTGCCTCAGGGAAAGAAGAAAATCCAGGTGGAGAAAGCAGACATGCTTCAACAAAAGCCACGTGTGACTGAAATCTAATGGTGGATCCAGAGAAAAAAACCTCTCCATTTTTAAGATGTTTCCCCACCACAGGAGAATCCTTATGATTAACCAGCACTAGCCAATTTCTTGGCCAAAGTAGAAGAAAGCCAGGAGAGGACTTGCTCTTACCAGAGTCCAGAATAACTTCAAAGGAAACCTTCCAACGCCCAAGCGGATGAGGGGCCATGGGATATCACCTTGAAGAGGAAACGACGCCGGAGAGAACTATAGGATCAGAAGGGTGCTATCACCAGAGATCAGAGAGATCGCCGGCGATGAAGGTGTCTAGGGTTTGGTGGCGGTGGGAGCGTGGGGGAGAGCCATCCTAGCTCTCGTCCCCCCCAAGGATTTCCTATCCTTGTTGCTGATTTGGATATTGTTGAGTGAGATTCTAGTACAAGCTACTCTCTCTCTCTCACCAATCTCTTCTTCTCCAACACCAATCTCTCATCGGGAATTCTGCCGCGTGCCTCTTCCGAGTGATTCTATTGGCGTGGTCCATCGAGCCACGGGGGTAAGTATCGGGTGTATCGGGTTGGTGTGCGTGCGTGAGTACCGGTGTTCTTCGTGTTCCTCGTGTTCCTCGCGCTCTCCCACCTCTTCCCCTTGGATCTTGAGTTAAATCGCGAGATCGGGCCAAACCCTAGATCTCAGATCTCATCACCGCAGCTATGCGAGATCATGCTGAGCTCGCCGGGCATACGTGCGTGTGTAGCACGGTGATTAATTGGATTCCATGGCTCACGTAATCTCTGCTTGGAGTTGTGGTATGTGGAGGTGTTGTGTTGCCCCCGATGTAGTTCGATTTCATCAGTTTACTACTCCATCAGATTCAGTGGTTAGCAACAAAGAAACGTTGTATTTCAGTATGTTCTTGTGAAGACACGGCAATATGTTGAACCTATTTGATTTTGATGTCTGAATGAGATTGGAGATATTTCAATGTTTGGAATAAATTATATTCAAGTATTTGGTGGAAATTCTCTTTTCGGTGAAATAATGTTATTTTCTTCAAAATATTAATTTATATGTCAAATAAGTGTATAGATCGGTATATGACGGTTAATCGAAGTATAAACAGTATCTGGTGTCTGAGGGGCATTACAGATAATTTTCACGAAATCCACAGTTTCACACTTATTTCAACCAAACAACTTTCAGCTTTGTCACAGTTCTCAGCTCACAGTTGATTTTTCACAGCTCACGGCTCACAGCAGCTTTTTTAGAATCTACACCTAAACCAAACACACCCTTAGCGTTTTTTTGGATTTTGCTTTCTTTTTCTTTTTTTTTCTTATTTTGTTTTTCCGTTTTCCGTTTTCTGTTTTATTTTCTTTTCTTTCTGTTTATTTTTTCTTTTGTTCAAATTTAAAAAGTCTATATTCAAAAAATGTTTAAATTCGAAAAATTTCAAATTTGAGAATTACAAAAATTCGATTTTTTTTCAAATATGAAAACTGTGCAAATTCAAAAATTGTTCAAATTTGAAAATCGTTCATATTCGAAATTTGTTCAAATATGAAATTTGTTCAAATTCTAAAATTATTCTAATATGAAAATTGTTCAGATTCGAAAATTGTTCAAATATAAAATTTGTTCAAATTGGAAATTGTTCATAGAAAAAACTACATTTTTGTTCAAATCTGAAAATTGTTTAGATTTTTAAAAATTGATTTATTTTTAATTTGAAAAATATTTAAATTTGACAAATGTTCAGATTTTAAAAAAATATTTCTTTTAAAAAAGAAAACAAACAACAGAAAACCAAAAGAAACGAAAAAGAAAAAACAGCTTACCTGATGTTGGGCTGCGGCCCAGTTAGCAACCTGGGGCGCGCGGGGTGTGCAACAACCCCATTGGCACCGACCAGCTCGGTGGATAGCACCTCCCCTTGACAGGCCTTACCGCCCAATCCTATTGTTTCATTTCATTTCTGTTTCTTTTTTCCATTTTTCAATTTTTTTTTAAAATCAAATTTGAAAAATGTTAGAATTCCAAAAACCTTCAAATTTGAAATTTTTGAAATTCCTAAATTTGGAAATTGTTCGAATTCATAAAATGTTCATATTCAAAAATGTTTTTAAATTCATAAAGTATTATATAAAATAATAAAAATTTATTATTTTTCAAATTTTAGAAAGTTTGGAAACTTAATATATGTTTATATTCGAAAAATATTCAAGTTTCTAAACGATTAGTTTTTCGAAAAAATCAAAATCAAAATTTTAAAAAGCGCAAAAATAAAAATAAGAAAACAAATAGCAGAAAAATTAAAAAGAAAAAAACACGCTGGGCCAGCCCTCCGGCTGCACATAACCGAACGGAAACTAAAAAATAAACCGAAATAACCTAACCGAAACTGAATTTCAGTTTTTATGGCTTTATGGTTAGGTTTCAGTTAGCAAAAGTGCTAACCATACACAACTCAGTTAATTCAGTTATAAACCGAAAAATCATGGTTAACCGAAGAAAACCAAATAGCCTAGCCCAACAAGGAATTTTGCTCAGCAGGCCCATCCCTAATTCACATAAAATATTTATATTTGTTTACAAGTGCATATTGCATAAGAGAGATGGTATGGCGTGGTGGTTTGGATGTGGTAGGTAAGTAGGTTACATAAAATGCTGGATAGGCCACGAGTTCAAGTACGTAATGTGAAGTATTTTTTTATTTGGCCGCATTTTTATTATTTCCAGTTTGTAATGTGCATCATTTTTCTAATTTGGCTGCATTTTCATTATTTATCATTTATGTCTTCTGTAACATAATTAGTTTGACCTTTAAAAATGTAGAAATGAAATATATGTCCAAAAAATAGGTGTTATTCTAAAATCCGCGTCAACTTTGGTTAATTTAGTTATTACCGAAACCGAACCAAATTAATATGGTTATTACCGAAATCGAACCAAATTAATATGGTTATTACCGAAACCGAACTGTATTTTATACCAAACCGTATTTACCGAAGTATTGAAACCGTATTTACCAAAAAATCGTATTTACCGAACTGAATTAACCATATTAACCGAACGCGTAGCCGGAGCCGGCCCAACACCTATCCTGGGGTGTGCGGCACCTAGTCCATGCCCAGGGCCGGCCCTAACATGTCAGGGGCCCTGGTGCAAGACAAAAAAAAAGGCCCCCCATACACAAGCAATAGAGATGATTTCTGATATTTTATTTAATAGAAATTTAATCATTGAATACAATTTTGGCCGCTACTCACATCTTATTGCATTTCAGCTCAAATTCTAGCTCGTGCTCCTGCTCACGCTTGCTCTTGCACTCCAGGTCTCCTGCCAACACTCCAGCTTGTACTCTGATCTTGTATTGACTTGCAAAATAGACAAGAATTATGTAAACCCTTTTTTTCTAAAATTTGTTGAGGCATTCAATCTCTCTTGTGACATATACTTTCTCAATGACATGTTGGCACTACACAAAATGAATTAGGACATACAATTAAAAGTTGAAACGAATGCACCTGGAGGCTGCAGCCAAGATGATGCCGTGCTGGCCCTTGCTGCTGGCCGCCGGGCGTTGTTGCCGCCGCGCCGGCCGCCTTCCTGTCCCTGCCCAGCTGCGTGTTGTTGCCGATTCGGCGATTCCCCTCCTGATTTCCCACTTTCTTCAATCTTTTGCCTTGCTCAAGCACATGAGGATTGGGGAATAAGGAAGGAGAAGTGGTGGAGATCGGCAGGAATGATCAAGAACAAACTAATCTTGAAGAATATATAGAAGGGGATTGTACTTACCGTTGCAAATTGGGGAGAGATTTCTTGGGAATCAATGAATCATGATCTCCTCCTCCATTAATTCCTCCAAAACGGCTAGAAATCTCGACGAACCAGAGCCGCCCCATCGTCGATGCCATGGCGGTGATTGGGGAACGGAAAAGTTAAGGAGGAGCCGAGGAGGTCAGGGGAGAAGACGATGCGTAAGGCAATTTCCACGCGACCGGCCGGACAAGTCAATGGCTTTCCTTTCGTTATCTATGTGTGCGTACAGCGGTACAGGCAGGTGAGCTGATTTTGATTCATTTTTTTTTTCTTTCCAATTTTCCAAAGGTGAGCTGCACCTCCACTTGTACGTACTAGTATACGTACTAGTATTCGATCGGGGCCCTTAGCGATCGGAGGCCCAGTGCGGTGGCACCGGTTGCACCGCCTCAGCGCCGGGCCTGTCCATGCCGACCAGGGTGGTGTATAACACCTCCCGACCTCACCTAGACATAACAGTGATATGCGCTGAATTTTTATTCGGAGCAATGTTGCCGCAAGTTCCGTACACCATAGCACTTCTTTATTGGTTCATATTTTTTTGTTTCCAATAATTCTAGTTTCGAACATATGAGAATGATCACCAAATACTGACCTTCTCAGTTGTTCTGTTTCTAACACAACTTTTATTGCCAAAATTCTATCCATGCGCGTGGCTAAACCTAACTACCTTGCACTACCCATTTTTCGAGGCAATCCATTATTTTTAAGAGGCAAATCATGTTGAGTATTCTCCATGTTTTGACATCAGCTTGAGATTTAGTGTGAACATGCTGGTACATGTAATATTACATCGTACTTTCAGAGGCAAAAGATATTGAGTTCAAGACTCAATTTGCGCAATTTAAACGAAAGAAGAAGAAGCTGTAGATAAAGGTAGTCGCAGAACCACACATGAGTGTGTTAAAGTATAAACCCAATGTCCAACCTTGGTTTCATATTTTGGAGACGAAGCCACATGTGAAGGATGTTACATTATGAATGCGCGCATTTGCATGTCTTTCTTCATAAAATTAAGCTTTTCGTGAATTTCTTGGCATACACAATTCCAGAGAGCATGTACATGTCTTTACTTTTCAGAAGCCCTCTCTCCTATAGCTTATGGAATGGAAACAGTTGGTTTTGGCCACGGGTGGTGGGATATCTATTGTCTCCGGACTTCTTACCGGTTTTAAAATATAAACACAGGGTCCATCCTTCTTACTGGTTTGATATTTTGTAGATAAAGCCACGTGTGAAGGATTTTACATTATAAATGCGTGCATTTGCATGTCTTTCTTCGTTAAATTAAGCTTTTGGTGAACTTCTTGGCATACACAATTCCACAGAGCATGTACATGTCTTTAGTTTTCAGAAGCCCTTTCTCCTATAGCTTATGGAAACAATTGGTTTTGGCCACGGCTGGTGGGATATCAATTGTCTCCGGACTTCGCCTCTCCACTTCAAACACTTGCATTCTGGTCAATGGTATCCTAGGCAAGCGCACCGGGCTTCACCGGGCCGTGCCCAAGGAGATTCATCATCATCGTTTGGAAGTGTGGCGTGCTAGTCCTATTGTCTCCTCTTTGTGCACCAATTATTATTTATTTATCAACGTTCTAACTAGAAAATGTTGGGCGGCGTCGATCGGTGGCACTAGTCAACAGAGTTCAAAACAATATCATTTATACCCTAGTTGAAAGTGTTCAAAACATTATCTTTGATGCGCTAGTCGACTTTTTATTTTGAGCGACATAGTTCATAACATTATCCATGAACGTACTAGAAATAGTATAATAGGCAGCCCAATGTCAACTCACACCATGGAATTTTTCCTTGAAAAAAAGGAGAATTCACGCCAGGGGAAAATATAAAACGGAGGACCTACCAGCGTTGAGCAAGACGGTGTCGACACGATGAGATCATATCGGCACATCACCTCCCGTCCGTCCGCGTCCCAATCCGATCCCCACCGCTCGATACCCATCCGACGGCCCCCAGTCCCGCCGGTCGCTGTCAGATCCACCGCGCAACAGGAGGGGTCATCAGATCTTGTGCGAACCAGTCCCCCACTGACACATGGGGCCCACTCGGGCGTCGCTGTGGCGTGAAGATTCTCCACTCGCCAAACTCCGCACGACCGCACTGCAACTAGCTAGCACCTTCTCTCCAACTCTCCGGCGTCACCTGCCGCGTGAGGGCCCACAATTCAGTCAGAGCGCGCGAGATTTGCCCACCAGCACCTGCCAACTGGGCCCACCCGGTCTCCCTGCGCCGCTCACCCACCTACCGAGCTCTACCTCCACCCGCAACGAGACGACCAATTCCATCCGCCCTCGTCGCCTCGCCGGTCGACGTCTCCCCCGCCTCCTCCTCCCATTCGCCTCCGAATCCCCGCGTCGCGGCAGCCGGATTTCCCTCCCCGGGGGAAATGGACGCCTCCGATTCCGGCGGAGGCGGCGCGGCGGCGGCGGCTGCGGACGTGGGCGGGCCTCTGTGGGACTGGGACAACCTCCTCAACTTCGCCATCGAGAACGACGACTCCCTGGTCCTCCCGTGGGATACCCCCCTCGCGCCCGAGGCCGATCCCGCCGTGACGGCGCCGTTCCCTACCCCGGCTCCGCTGCATCCAGCGGACGCGGAGCCGGCGCAACACCCCCCTCCGCCGCCACAACCACCTGCTGTGGGTGGCGGAAGCAGGCGCGGCGTGAGGAAGCGGGACCCGCGGCTGGTGTGCCCGAACTACCTGGCGGGGATCGTGCCGTGCGCGTGCCCCGAGCTGGACGAGATGGCGGCCGCCGCGGAGGTCGAGGAGGTCGCCGCCGAGATGCTGGCCGGCCCGCGGAAGAGGTCCAGGGCCGCTGCCCCCAGCCGCGGCACCGGGGCGGCAGCCAGAAGTGGCGCTGGTACTGGAGCGGCTGGCCGTGGGGGAGCGGCAGATATGAGGTGCCAAGTGCCTGGCTGCGAGGCGGACATACGGGAGCTGAAAGGGTACCACAAGCGGCACCGGGTGTGTCTGGGATGCGCGCACGCTTCCGCTGTCATGCTCGACAGCGTCCAGAAGCGGTACTGCCAGCAGTGCGGCAAGTAAGCCACGGTTTCCCCCTTCTCATTGCCATATAAGCTTGTAGATGACCCACAGTAGGATAGACAAGTAATTTCTCGAAGCGTTTGTTTGTGCAACCATTACTGCCGCGCTGAATTGTAGCTATCCGGTACGACCTTAAATGCTAGATTACCGTTACCGATTTCCGTTATTTAACTATTGATCATTTGTTATGGACATGAAAAAACTCTGCATCTGTTCTTCAACATTTAAACAGTCATTATGTTTATTTGACTTGAGCTAATTTAGAGAAGACGTTTGCATCACAACTTTTGTAGAATCATGTGAAAACCACCAGCGACCGTGTTAGAGAATTCTGTTTCTTCTAGTAGACCATACTAATACTAGTTGAGGACATGCTATATTTGATGTACGAGCCCCCTACATTGAAATGGCGAGGTTCAGTTGAAAGCAACATTGCCTAAATCTTTCGGAGTTGCCTGTTATGGATTTTTCATTTGGATCTGGGGTCCAGGCATCCTGGTGGAGGCTATCTAGGTCGGTTGGAAACTTGGAACTCACGTAAAGTTACAGATACAATCCATTTTTAAGTAGAGTTAGTATGGTTCATTTTTTTTTTGCAATCACATGGCATACAAACACATGCCTATACCACCACCCATGCACACCATATGCGAGTGTGTTTTCAAGCACACCCATTGGTTAGCGCCGTCGGAATACATCTGCGATTCCATGAAGTTCCCACCGAGGCACAATCGTGTGAGCAAAAATGTGTGCTCTAGGATTTGAACCCTGGTGGGTGGAGTCGTATACTTACAGCTCCACCAAGAGGTGGCTTCAAGTTAATATGTTAACAATGTTCATTGAATTTTGCAATGACTATGTAGTTATAATTGTAAATACAACTTTATTTATGAGCCTAGTTAATTTTTATAAACAGAGGTGCAATCTGGAAGGGTGCCTCTAATTTTGCATATGGCTTTACCATTACGATGATAGCCATTTATCATAAGTACTGCAAGTACCTATGCATCTATTCATGTTTACGTAACCCTTTTGAGCACTGTTTTAGAGTCTAGTTAATTCTTTGCCTTTGACATGTAACAACGATTACTTGCCCAAACAATCTATTGGTGACTATTCTTCTCTCTCTCTGAACATAGTTCTTTTGCAGGTTCCATGTGTTATTAGATTTTGATGATGACAAACGGAGTTGTAGAAGAAAGCTGGAGCGCCACAACAAAAGAAGACGAAGAAAACCCGATTCAAAAGACACATTGGAGAAAGAAACCGATGAACAATTGGATTTGTCAGCGGATGGCAGTGGTGGTGGTGAACTAAGAGAAGGTAAGATAAGAATAACATTTTCAGCTTTGTCAGGCAAATTTCTGCCTATTTAGCCTGCTCGGCTTAAAATCTTATTGTAGAGAGTCTGGTAGAAGACTTCATGTTTGAAGTAGAAGCTCAGGGTTTACTGCTCTGCCCTTAGATGTGCTATTGTCCAGAATCATGTAATATCTGGGGAACATGGGCTTATTCCTAAAGCCAGTGCTGCTCAGTATTTATTTTGGATACACGTGTTATTGATAGTTTACATGCTTAAATGTTTCAACTGACGTTGGAGTAAATCAGTTACCACTATGGATATAACAATATTCTTAATGTTCCTTAAATGTTTCAAATACTGGTTTGAGCAGCTTCCATTGAAATTTTGTTAGTCAACAAGGCATCAAGTCTGTAACAATTAACAACCAAGATCATGCAGCAACCTTAGCAAATTCGGCAAACCGGTGGAATTGTATTCATACAACTTTTGCCCTGACCATCACTTTCCAGCTCTCGTGAATGTGCTGCTTGTCCAGGAGGACAAAGTGTTACGCCCAGCCTAGGGGGCAGCAGTCAGCATGAAGGAAGTATTAGGCAGCTGGCCTTAATCAGCTTCAACTAAATATGGATATGCATTTTGTTGTTAGAAAAAAATGGATTATTTCTATTAGTTAGGTAAATCTTTAAGATTAGGTTAGATTGTTTAAGGTGAGATGCATCTATAATGGGACTGGAACATGCTATTACCATTAAGCAATGCTTACTTTTTTTTGTACCTATCCTAACTCTTCTCCCTCACCTACAAATATCTCAATATCGTTCAAATTCTTGGTCACCCATTTTTCAGTCTGCAAAGACAGCTTAAGCTTATGTTCTGAATAACATTTCACAGATTTCTAGCATTGAGCCTTACCATTAAGCATAACCCCTAGCAAATCTATAGAGCCTCACTTGATCAAAACACTGGCCTTGTTTTATTTCCTTTTTTTTTCTAACGCCTACTCGAGTATGCAAACCTTCTATTTTGTGGAAATAGTAGGGAAGAGCCCCACCGAAAATACATTAACATTAAAAAGTTTTATTTATAGCAATGGATCCACATGATCCAAAGAAAAAGAACACTCGAAGTGAAATATGACAAGCTATACACCCTCTAGCACGTCTGTTTAGAGCATCTAACATCGTCAGGGAATTTAGGTTTGATACATCTACAATGGGGCTGGAACATGCTATTACCATTAAGCAATGCTTTTTTTTTTGTACCTATCCTAACTCTTCTCCCTCACCTATAGATATCCAATATTGTTCAAATTCTTGGTCACCCATTTTTCAGTCTGCAAAGGCAGCTTATGTTCTGAATAACATTTCACAGATTTCTACCATTGAGCCTTACCATTAAGCATAACCCCTAGCAAATCTATAGAGCCCCACTTGATCAAAACACTGGCCTCGTTTTATTTCCTTTTTTTCTAATGCCTAATCAATTGTGCAACCCTTCTATTTTGTGGAAATAGCAGGGAAGGGCCCCACCAAAAATATATTAACATTAATTTATTTTTTATAGCAATGGATCCACATGATCCAAAGAAAAAAGAACACTCAAAGTGAAATATGACAAGCTAAACACCCTCTAGCACATCCGTTTAGAGCATGGTTTTTGAGTGGCTGTATAGTCGCTGAATAGTCGTTGTATAGTCGCCGAGTTGTTTTCCAAAAATCACGGCGACTCGTGACTATACAGCGACTTTGGTCGACTATACACTGAGTCACGGCCTTGGCGACTCACTTTTCAGTCACGACTCAAAAATCATGGTTTAGAGCATCTAACATCATCTGGGAATTTAGGTTTGATACAATTGAGCCCAAGTAGCAGCAATATCTGTATCTATGCTTGTTACTGGGGATATTTGTTAAATGCATTTGTTTCTGTTCAGCGCTCTTTTAAATATTCCTTCTCATGTACTCAAAGAGTTTGTGCTATCTAATCTGGAACATTTTTGTTTATATCTTTTGTTATACAGAGGATATAGATGGTGCTACCTGCAACATACTCGAGACTATTCTCAGCAACAACGTAATAGACAGAGAAACACCGGTGGGATCTGAAGATATGCTTAGTTCTCCAACCTGTACACAATCCAGCTTGCAAAATGACCAAAGTAAAAGCATAGTGACTTTTGCAGCGTCTGTTGAAGCCTGCATTGGTACAAAACATGAAAATGCCAAACTTAACAATTCTCCAGTGCATGACACCAAGAGTACTTATTCATCCTCAGTAAGTTTTTCCCCATACAAATTCGTTTTATTTATTTCGCTGGGATTGTTCTGAAATATCAATATTATTTTCTTTTAGTTTGGTGGAACCTTCTCCTTTCCTCCCTAATGCTTGTAGTAATATTGTATCATCATTCTAGTGCCCCACAGGACGTATTTCGTTCAAGTTGTACGACTGGAATCCTGCAGAATTTCCTCGGCGTCTACGGAACCAAGTATGTAACTGGGTATAGCGTGTATGGATGGTATTTGCAGGTCAAACAAATTGTTCTAACTCAATGCTACACTTTATATGCAGATATTTGAGTGGTTATCTAGCATGCCTGTTGAGCTGGAGGGCTACATTCGTCCTGGTTGTACAATACTAACTGTATTTATTGCGATGCCACAGCATATGTGGGACAAGGTGTGAATCTGCGAATCTGTTAAATCCAAACCACCAATTTCTTCGATCTAAATGAATACAGCTTTTAGACGCATCCAAATAAAGATACACTATCATGATTTGGTTTAAGATAATTTCGTTCTGTGCAACAGACAAACAGTTACACCAATTGCTAATTATAGTACTACCTCTGGTCCAAAATTGATGCCTCTATGGCTTGTGCAAAGTCAAAGTTTACCTAGCGTGACAACTTAAAATGAAATGATTCAGCTTGCTGTGATTTTTTTTATTACATCATAACCTTTTTGACCTTTACCAACATTTCATTAATGTGTATCTGCATTTTCATTTCAGTTATCAGAAGATGCAGCAAATCTTGTCAGAGACTTGGTAAATGCTCCAAGCAGTCTTCTTTTGGGTAAAGGGGCCTTCTTTGTTCATGTCAATAACACAATATTTCAAGTGTTGAAAGGTGTGTGCCATGTAATTTGCAATTCCATAACACAAGGACACTGACCATATTGATTCTGTATACTTCTTGAACTAAATTGTCCGTACACAACGTATCAGTTTTAGGAATTTATAGTTCTGTATAATTCTTAAGTACTCTCTCCTTGCTGATTGCATACAGTTATAGGAATTTACACTTTAACCATGACTCACGGAGAAAAGACTGCATTAGCCCCTTTTGCTGGACTACTAATTATGTTTTAAAGTTGTGCTACTCTAGACCATGCTAAAAATAGCCTCACTAAACTCTGCCAATGATCACAGACTCACAGCTATAAGTACTGGTTAAAGTTCCAAATATACTCTCAAAAGCTAACACTATTTGCATGTGCTACGACAAGTTGCAGTGTCTTTGAATTTTATATTCCTAAAAGAATTCTCTCATGAATAGATAACCCCTTGTTTTTTCAGTTGTTCGATGCAAGGATCCTGCTCTCATTCCACTGGCATGCATAGTTTTAATGTGTACAAATAATCATGAAGTGTTAACACATTTGAGCTTTTCGTAATTAGCATGTGAACTATTGTCATTTAACCGCATAGAACTACATATTATGGCACCTTTTTGTTTTTAGCCTTTTATTACGGAAGTACCTGATTGTTAACCGAGGATCGTAATGTTTGTACTTAAGATGGAGCCACGTTGATGAGTACCAGATTAGAGGTACAAGCCCCCAGGATCCATTATGTTCATCCAGCGTGGTTTGAAGCAGGAAAACCAATTGAACTCCTTGTTTGTGGAAGTTCTCTTGATCAGCCTAAATTCAGGTATGACATGCCCTTGCACATTGTGGTGTTTGGCTGATTTCTGCTGGCTGTTTCCTATCATGTGGTACCACATCTCTTGTTTGAAAACTTCTATTGAATGTTTATGTTTAAAACATAGCATCTCTTGTCAAGAATTTGTGATGTGTACTCTCCAGTTAGGGGATGAAAACGGACGGAACTGAGTTGCGCCAAATTTGTTTTCATATTTTTTCGCGGAAGCAAAACCAAATACAGAAACTCCGGATACAAAAACAGAAACAGATATTGTCGAAAATAGACGGAGCGATGCAGATATTGGACGGAACCATGGGAACACTTGAATCATTTGAAAAAATCTCAAGCATTCAAGCAATCCAACAAAGTTGTTCTGTAATTCTAGCATGGTCCCTGATTTGCTATTTAATACGGGAAGGTCAAACCATGGAAAACTCCAGGAATGCATAAATCGATTACATTGTCGCCAATTTTGGGAGTATCCGCTTTGGAAGTTAGGCTTGACAAGGTCATGTAATGAGCATGTTGGATTGGGCCATGCACACAAAACCTAAAACAGAAATTCCATATTAGCTGGAAACGGAAATTCCGTTTCCGCGTCTGTTTCCGCTGGAAAACATTGTTTTGTTTCCATTTCCGCTAAAAAATTCCGTTTCTATTTTGCGCAATTCCGTTTCCGTTTTTCCACGAAAAGTTGGAAACTTTCCGCTCCACTTTCATCCCTATCTCCAGTGTCTACTTGATGAAATTCGACCTTAGCTTCTACAAAAATAATTCTCTAAGAGTCATGGAAGTATACAGTTGTGAAGCTTTTCTTCTCGTGGAGAAAACAACCCAACTTTTACAGATCAGGATAGGGTTACGTGATGCAGTTGATGACTTGATGTTGGTTTTAGAAATGTCAATTTTCATTTTTTAGAATGACTCCGAATGTGCAGTGCTAGCCTGGTTTTTCCAGTCAAAGTCATATAAATTATTTAACTGCTCTTCTGTTCATTTTTTTTTTTGAGATGTCTTCTATTCATTGTTGATCACCTAGAGAACGCTGGTGGATGGGCAATTCCTTCTATTATTACACTTTAAGAACCTTAACGGCCGATAGATGGATTTTGTTTCCTTCTTATAAACTTAAATCTGTGCACTAGTAGTTTATATTTGGCAGTCAACAGGATGAGCACATTAGACGGTTCTTGTAGATAAGCTATTTCTAGATGACAATTTTTTGTACTTTTGCTATGGGTTTGTAATGCTCCATGGGTGGTTGATCCCCATTTAATTTAATTTATGTTCTCGTGCAGATCACTTCTGTCGTTTGATGGAGAGTACTTGAAGCATGATTGTTGCCGTTTAACATCTCGTGAGACCTTAGCTTGCGTGAAAAGTGGTGATCCTACACTTGATCCTCAACACGAATTTTTCCAGATAAACATCACTCAAACAAAGCCAGATAACCATGGACCTGGTTTTGTGGAAGTAAGTAAACATTGCCTTTAATGAAACTGATCAAATTTCTTCTAGAGTCTGGTACATAGTAATCTACATCATTTTTTTTTCTAGTGACACCCATCTAGTAATCTAGGATACGCATATGTCGGGCATTAGATTGTTTTGATGCCCTGGCAGTCCTACATAGACAGTGATTAATGTGCATGAACTTATGTTGTACTTTTGCATTCTTCCCATGATCTGCCTGAAGGATTGTACCAAATTAGCAGAGAACTTGCCTAGGAGGCTTAAGGTGTGCGTTTTTGTATGGGTTCGTAAGTAGCACATCAATACTTAAGAGACATGCCGCTCTACAGCATACAGCTTCAGCTCATATTCAACTTTTGTTCGTGCACTTCAGAAGTGAAAAACAACATCATTGATGCTGAACATATTAGAATATATGCACTTGCAATATTCTCTGCAAAAGTAGGATCGTAGGTGCCCACTTTGCAAAAACACAAGCATAACATACTTGTTTGACAATATATGTTTATTACATAGTACTAGGCGATGGAAAACTGTATCAAAATAAGTGCATAACGGGGATTCATGGTTCATGCTTATGCACACTTGTGTGATAAAGATACACAGTACATACAATTACACATAAGGCATTGGTATATTTTGGAAGAATTTCGGCAAAGACGATGCAGTCTTGTTTGGCATACCGAAACTGCATAGTGAGCTACTATTATTATGGTCGTTAACAAATATGGGTGTGTAGAAACCACATCGTAAAATTACACCTTGAATTAATATAATTAAAAGGAGACAAAATTTCATTTCATTCTTTTTATGGTCTTTGCAGTTTTTAAGCGGTTCCAATTGCACAGTCTTTATTACAACTGTTAACAATCATCTAACTGGATGAAACTTCAGATTACAGTGTCATTCTCCCACACTTGATGTAGTTGTATATTTTGCTTGTTGATCCAGTTCTGTGGTTTTTTCCTTCTACAGGTGGAAAACGTGTTTGGGCTATCAAATTTTGTCCCTATCCTTTTCGGTAGTAAACAGTTATGTTTTGAACTAGAGAGGATACAAGATGCTCTTTGTGGTTTTTCTCACAAGCACAAGGTTGCTACTTCTGACCCTGAACATCGGGAACTTCAACAAACTGCAATGTCGGGATTTCTGATAGAGATTGGGTGGCTAATAAGGAAGCCTTCTCCAGACGAATTTAAAAATTTGCTGAGTAAAACAAATATCAAGAGATGGATATGTGTGTTGAAGTTCTTGATACAGAACAATTTTATCAATGTTCTGGAAATAGTTGTACAGTCATCAGAGAACATCATAGGCTCGGAGATTCTTTCGAACCTGGAAAGGGGAAAGTTGGAACGTCACGTCACAACATTTCTTGGATATTTAAGACATGCCCGAAACATTCTCAATCACAGAGCTCAACAGAACAAGGAAACACAGCTTGAAACAGCGTTGCGTGGTGACATTACTTCAAACCAGCCAAACTGGGGCACCTCTGTGCCACTTGGTAAAGAAGTAAGTTCTGTCGTGTTGCAAGTTAATACTAGTGAGTATTATAATAGTCATGATATGCTTCATCGTGGGTGCACCTTTTCATATCAGCATCTCTGAATTAGTCATGATATTGCTGGAAATTTCACAGTACTCGCAATATGGTACGGGCATACACAATCCTTGTAGTGAGCCTGGTTCACACCTTGCTTGATATAGGTTCATAAGAGCATGGTTTTTAAGGCGCCCGCCTTAGGACAGTTAGGCGACAAGGCGCCCTTGGCAGTGCCTTGGAAATTTGCCCGGTTTAGGCGCTTAGACGCCCGATTAGGCGTCAGAGAGGGGGTGGAAAGCCTTGCCGCCTTAAAAAATATGGTTAAGAGAAACATAATCATGACTGATCAATATGCTCTAAGTGCCACGTGCTGGTTCAGACACTTCAGAGTTGATCTCCTGACGCGATCTTTTTTACTTTGAAGCTGAATGTTATTTTTCTTTGAGGGAAGAAGATGAATTTTCTTAACCTCTGAAACTTTGCTAATGCCAGAATTTCCGTATGTATGTGCTTTACATTAGGTTAGTTGATTTTGCATTTTGATAAGCATAGTGAGTCGGAAACATTATCATGACATGAGTTCTAATGATAGTTAAAAATACCTATTTTGTCTGTAAATGTAACCATCGGCTCATTACCATTGTGTGCTACAAACATGCAAATCATGGTCACTTGCTCAGTAGTCAGTACTACAGAAATCAGTGGAAATTGTAATACTGACCACAGTTCTTAAACAAATTTCTAGGTATAAAGGTGTCCTATTTTCAAAAAAATAACTCATGTCTGTCTATGTCGGTTGTTGAACAAGATGTCATGTAGAATAGCTTAAATCTAGACTATGGTTGAAGAGCTCATGCATTTTACCAATTATGTATCATGTATCAACGTGAGCTAGCAGCAGTCATTCAATTTGGCAACACAACATGACATCTCCTAGGGTCCACTCAACAAACCAATTCTGTCGAGTGGACCCTAGGGTTGTCATGGTCGAGTAACTTCTGCTTTATGAAAGCGGCGGCACATTATTATTGCATTTATGATCATGTGTTCAGTCATTCTACATGTGAACTAAACTATTATATATGTTCTGTAATCTCTTGCAGAATGTTGGTGCCAGCAGTGAGTTTAGTTTGCACTCTCCGACAAATGTTGAGTGTGAAGAGGAAGAAAGTGTGCCACTTGTGACTAATAAGGCTGTGTCACCTAGGCAATGCTGCCGCCCTGAGATGAATATTCGATGGCTCAATCCTGCTTCGGTTGCTTCTATGCCAGGTGGTGCCATGAGAATGCGACTTGTCACGACTATGGTAGTCGCTGCTGTATTGTGCTTCACGGCCTGTGTTGCAGTCTTCCACCCAGATAGAGTAGGGGTTCTTGCAGCTCCAGTAAAGAGGTACTTGTTTAGCGACTGCCCACCATAGTTGATGTTAGGTTAGACTAATTTTTCTTGCTCTTGCTTTCGCCTGTACCATATGAACACCATTCCATCGAGGCATAGCTTGTTTGTATCTGTGATCAAATGCCTTTTCCACCATTGGGAATGCAGACCTGCATCTTTTTGTTAGGAACTCTGACATAGATGCCTGGAGTTCTCAACCACCAGGTGTATGAAAAGGTTTGAAGGGCTGAGTGAATAAAAAGATCGGGTTTCACATTTTCTATTATCATGTACAGTTGTTGGATAAGTGGGAAGCTTAACTGATCTATATCTAACCTGAACATTTTTCCAAATCCCGGGCCAGGAGAGTCATCTGGTGGGGACCATGATTATGCATCTGAAAATAATTAGCATCTTACATTATACATCATGGTGCACGGATTCTGTTTCTAGCATCACTTCAGGTTGATGGTTGCAGAGACGCAATGCTCTCTTATGCACATGCACATAAACGTTACAGAAAGAGGAGATGCCAGGACAGAGGAAATGGTGGATACATCTACCGATCCATGATTGCAGCTTTCGCCGGGAACATGGACTGTTTTTCTACATGAACCCGCCTTGGAAATCTCGTTAAAGAATTTTTTTTTTAAAAAAGCTCGTTAAAGCAAAAGGATAAATGTATTGGAACTTGGGAAGTGTGTTTTACGTGTTCCTTACTCCACGTCTCCACTCATGCACCCACATGGTTAATATCATCGATGAAGGATAGTAGCAGCTGTGAAATCAAATACTCAGCAAGTTCTTAAGCTGTCACTGTATCACACAGGCACAATCTGGAACTACGAAGTGGAGACCAAACAACAGCAGCGGAAAACGACAGTCCAGGCGTCGAGAACTTGCAACACACGAATACACGATCACAAGAAAATAATGCAGTTGGTGTTCTGTTGGTACTGGCATATGATGACAAGGCAACAACCATCGATTCTATAGATTGATTTGGTAAGCATACTCCAAATATCCAACCCCGATAATAGCTGTACCAAATTCAGTAATAAACTACCCAAAATAATAGATTCATAGGGCAGTTCTTTCATCAAGATCGTTGCAAAGTGCCAATACAAAGTTGATCCATTGAGCCAATCCATAATATGTACAACCACATCAGGATACATGTGAGTTAATCTCAATAAGTCCCATTAAGGTCATGGACATCTGGTGTTGATCTGTAACCTCCTGCTCAGTTACAAGCTTCATTCTATGCATTGTGTTGTAAGGGCAGCAAAGAGCAAAGCTGCAACACCCCTCCTTCCAAGAGCCGGCAAAATCAAGTATGCCATTTGATCAAATGGACAATAACATTTACAGTTTACAGTGTGGATGTTACATCTACATGCATGGGGGCCGGAGATGAAGAGAAGCGGAAAAAGCGCCATGGCCACCTTGTTTCTTGCTCACTACTACCTAGAATGCTTAGGGTGTAATCTTCTATTGATTTGTTTCGTTTGGCACGGTTGGGGGGCTTTTCCTAAATGCATGCTTTCTGCAGCGCTGGAAAATGCTATCATATAGCAAATCAAACTGCACCCCAGCTCTTTCCCGATTTACAATGAAAAGGATGTGATCACCTTCAATGATCTTGTAGTACCTGCAAATCAATGGAGCAATTAGTTTTACGTGAACAAAGCACAAAGTTTGTGATATCTTTCCAGTGCCACCCAGTTTACTGTCCATTTGAATTCAGTATGGAATTTGTCCAGTATTGTTGATCAACAAAGCCATGCACAAGTGTATTTTTATGACTTAAGAGAACTGAAATCTATCCAGTGCCATCAAGGAATTTAAAACAAGTTTCAGAAATGCGGTGCTAACCATATCCCAGGCTGCAAAGGATGGCAGTCAGAATCATCTACTACAAAACGGTTAGGGTGCTCTACTGGAATGCGAGGGTGCGTCATGGAAATCGTGTTCAAAGCCCCATCATTATCTTCCCAATCTTCATCCCTGAGTATCATCAGAAAATAGATTAAGAATTGCAGAAAAAATGAATTGCAAGTATTTTAGCAAGACAAAAAAAGGGACCATAAGCAGCATAGTGAATAAATTTGGCTTGGAACAGATGTTTTCACCTGTATCCTTTGTAAGGAAGAGGTGCGGTTTGAGGGTGCCGCCACATACACATCTGGAGAACTCTGAGAAAAAGCATTGGGTGAACTCCAAGGACGCTTGAGGGCACTGTAATTCCAAATAGCTTTCGCGTTCTCTTTGTAGCATAACTGAAGTAGAATGTATTGGGAAATGTCTTCAAGGTAGAGTTAAGTCTTAGCGATCCTTGGATTGTGAGGTCAGGGAGAATCCAATCTCCTGAGGAAAATGGCCCGGTATTCCCCAGCAGCAGATCAACTAAACCAGAGAGCCCAACTTTCCTCCATGACATTCCGAAGTGATCAAAGCCAAAATTGTAGTAATTCTTCAGCCAAGGAATGTCTAGCCAGTCATAGACAATGACACCAAGCCGGCATAGCTGAAGAAGACAAATCGATCTCATGGATCTCCCATCTTCAGCCCTGAAATGTACAGGAAGCGAAACATGATGAGAATTGTATGGAGACAAAACAAATCACAATGTGTTTCGAAAAGTAACCATACGGAATCACATTAATCGTCAGATTTCAAGGCAACACTTACAGCATGCCATCGAAGTAAGTTCGCGTGGTTCCATTAAGTGCGCCTGACAAGGAAGTAAGGCTCAAAACCCAGTCTTCAGAAGTATCATGCCCAGGAAAAGCCTGATATTAGTATAAACCAATGTGTGTTAGAATTATAGCACCCATATCAATACAATACATATAACTTCGATATCTACATAATATGACCAGGAAACTTTCTAGTTAGATGGCCAAAATTTGGTATTAGACCTTTGCCCTAACAACAATGTGTTTAATTGAAAAATGTGTTAAATCAAGCCTCATAATCTCATGCATGGCCTTAATTCTATTTGAATGCGTTTCAAAAAAAAAAATTCTATTTGAATGTTCAATACTGCTAAATCTAATGTACCACTGATTATCAAGTAAAATCATGCAGTATAATATTTCGTATTTTTTTGGTGGCATGAATATTTCTAATGCACGACGATGCATAGTGCTTGGAACAGAGGCTGCTCAAGCCACTAGCATAAAACGCAACTAAGCAAGGCCACCTCTCCACATGCATAAAGCCGAGAGGACATGAAATCAAACAGATATGCTCATTTTGGTAGCCGCAAAAGTGCACCGCAAACAAGATAATTTGGACCAATCCTAGAAAAGCGCTTTAGAAGACGCCTGAATTAACCGACTTCATGCTATTGCGGTGATGCTATTTTGGATGGTTTGGAAGTGTACTCCGAGTCACAAGAAACGGCCCCTCAGAAGGCACAAGATAAGCATGAGCATTCGACCTGCTCCAAGACAAAGAGCTATTGCAGACGAGTAAAAACTGAAATCCCTCGCTGCACGTACCTTATCGGCGAGCATCTGATGCAGCACCCTCACGACCTGCGCGCCGGCCGAGTGCCCCACGAAGTGCACCGGGTTATGCTCGTCCCACACGGGGTAATGCCCTGCGAACGATCAGAAACCGCAGATGATTTAGAACTCTAAATCGACATGATGCAAGGCCGTAGTGATGCTGTTGTGTTCATTGGGAAATCTTCACCTGTATCGTAGGTCCTCCCGAAGCGCGCGTGGCCGTAGACCTGGCTGTGCTCCGGGCCGTAGTCCACCTGCCCTCCCTTGAGGTAGTAGAAGAGCTCGCGCGCCCTGCAGCCATCAGATTCCCCAACAATCAGGCTTCCACTCAACTATAGAAAATCTTGTTGAAAAGTGCCATCAGATTCCCCAACAATAAGGTTTCCATCCAGAAAATCTTGTTGAAAAGTAAGGACTAATGGGCGGATGCTATCGGCGAATTCAGGGGGACAAGTCAAGGTTAATAAATGCGCAACCACCGAATGATCAAATTAGTTTGCCAAATTGGCATTGTTCCAACCCACCACCCACCTGTCGTGGATGCTGGTGAGCGAGCCCAAATCCGGGACGAGCACGCGGTCGTCCTTCTTCTCGGCGCCGGCGAAGTAGGAGAGCCCCCCGAGCCTCTGCGCGCGGACCAAACAATGAACAAAAGTCAGGCAGGCAGTCGCCAATTGGACCGCGTGGGCAGACGCCTCGCCGGCATTTCACCGAACACCCGCCCACCCCCGCGAGGAGGAGGAGGAGACGTACGCACGTACCCCTTTGCCGAAGCCGAATATGCCGTGGACGAGTACGATGGGCGGCGGCGAGCCGTCGAGCACGACGGGCGCGCCGTCCTCCCCCGCGGCGGCGGTGGCGACGTCGACGAGCCCCGCCTCGACGGCGGGGCGGCGCAGGAGCGGGAAGCCCGAGGCGGCGGCGGCCTGCGAGATGTCGGCGGCGACGGCGGAGCTGAAGACGTAGAAGCCGAAGAGCAGGTGCACGGTGGCGCTGACCCCGAGCTCCACCAGGCCGAGGATGAACCTCGCCATCCCCCGCCGCCGCTCTCCGCGGGCCCAGTCACCTCGCGGGGGCGGGGCGGCGGCCTATCCGCGCGCGCGCGCGCTCGGTGGTGGTGGTGGCGGCCGCGGTTTGCCCCCCTTCTCCCCTGCTCCTCCGCTTGTCTCCCCGCAGGAGGAGGAAGAGGAACAGGAGGAGGAGGAGAGGTGGCGACTGCGGCTCCGAGGGACCGGGCGGCGCTCCGTTTTATGCGCCTGCCTGCCTTGGTTCCGTCGCTGGCTGGCGGTCCGCTTGCTGTGGCTCGCCGAGGCGGAGGCGGAGGGGGACGTCGCGGTCCGTTGTGCGTGCGTGGTGCGATCTTCTCTTCTTCTCCGGCTAACTTTGGGGGACGAGTCATACGATTTTCCTATTTATAAACGCGTGCGGTCGCTGATGATGTGTATATTCTGGCGCCCGGGGCGTGGGTTCGGCGGGCGCGGGTCGGAGCTGGGCGCTGGGGCGTCGAGGTGTTGGTTGGTGGTTGGTGGCGGCGTGGACGCGGCGGGCAGGGTGCCGCGGCGTGGAGCGGATTGGGCGGCCAGTAGCCAATGGTAGGGTTGGGTAACCAGTTGGCTGGCAGAGGCGGGTCCCGGGCTCCCGGCCCGAGCGTCCTCTTTACTGCTGGGTCTTTTTTGTGGCCGGGACACAGGAGCCGTTTCCAATTTCCTCCACTTGTTGTGGCTGCAAATCTGTGGCGTGGGGAAGAAGCTTCTCGACGAACCGAGAGCGTTACCAGTTACCACCCCAAATTCTCCACGTGAGGCAAGGCACCACTCCTAAAGGCAGCCTTTTTTTTTTGACATGCCTCATAAGTGCATGCGCGTTATTATGACTAACTTATGAATGGAGTAACAATGCTTGAAAAATCATGTCATCTTGACCTATTCGATGTTATTCGTAGAAGGAGAGGATCCTATCATAGGTTTGATTTAGTATGAGAAGAAGTTAGGAGCCATTGGAGCGGAGAGTCCTCTGGGACGAGTGGTACGCGATTTACCACGTTATTTGAACCGACGCAGCAACTGGCAAAGCCTACCGTCGCTTATCTGGAATTACTCCGTGCGCTTTCGGCGTTGTTACATTATGAGTTGTCATTGTGCAACTCTAGTTAAGAAGCTCCAGGATCCATGTCTTATAAAGGCGTACCGATATAGGGTTTACATGGAGAAGTCCTAGCCGGATATATTGTGTTGTCTATACTACGATACTAATGTCTTGTTGACGTACGTCAAGGAGTCACGCCTTCCATCTACGTCGTATTGCCGTACCGGGTCCCTCATGGGCCTTCACGGATCCGGCTTCATCCGAAGGTCGGTTAGGATCCGGCTCTCGATCATGGGCTTCGGACTTCATCCTTCATGATCAACAAGCTCGGGCCGTCGGCCACATGCCACATCTCGTCGTAGGCCACCGGCTTGCCAGATCTAGGCATTGTCGATGGTACACCCATGAAGTATACCCACAACACTATCCAAACCAAAATTTGGGCATGACCAAATTTTTGGCGAAGGATTTATGCGTCCACGAGGCGTTGGCGAGAATTGCACTGAGAATCACAGGCAGGATTTATGCGTCCAATATTTTGGTAGCAGTCCAAATAGAAGCCAAATTTTGCGGTGGGCCGAAAAGTTGGTAGGGTCAACGTCGGCAGCAAACCAAACATACCCGAAACTACCACATCGGTCTAAGAACACAATCAGAATTTGATTCTTACCGATAAATGTGACGAGTAGGTCAGTATCAAGCTCTATTTGTTCCACAATGTTACAACGTTCTCGAT
The DNA here is from genome assembly GCF_022539505.1 of Lolium rigidum. Lineage (NCBI taxonomy): Eukaryota > Viridiplantae > Streptophyta > Magnoliopsida > Poales > Poaceae > Lolium > Lolium rigidum. Next base: position 183,639,475 of record NC_061511.1, on the reverse strand, counting down.
CACAAACCAAGCAAACGTATTACATTTGATCCAATGTTTTTGATCTCTGACTGTGCAAAGATGATCACTAAGATGTGGGCGATATGGAGGTCCAGGAATAGCTGGACACATGATCAAGGCTTTTTCCGATCATGCAAAAGCCCTGAAGATGGATACGGAGGCCCTGGCTGTCTTGGTTCTTCCGGATAATTTGCCAAAGGTCCTACCTAATCATGGTTGGCGTGCAATTGAAGAAGGTTCAGTTAAAATAAACACTGATGATGGTCTAGCCTTTGATGCTTGGAAATGAGGTTCGGGAGGCGTTGCAAGATCAAGGTCCTCCTTCCTAGGAGCATGGAATAAACCCTATGAGGGGGTGACAAATCCTCTCGTTGCTGAGGCCTTGGCGCTGAGGGGCGGTGTGATTTTGCTCGTCTTCGAGGATATCCAAGTTTGGTGTTGGAGACCTACTGCCTGGAGATGGTGAATCTCTACAACGCTCGCCACGACTCTTGATCGGTTGTGGAACTGATTATTCGACAAGTAGGAGAGCTAGCTTGTAGTTTTAATTCCTTTGTTATTCAACATACTTTACGATCAATGAATGTGAAAGTCTCAACTCATCTTTGTGCGAAGTTGGCTTGCACATTGATGGTGATGGGTACTTGCCTTGATAGTGTTCCAGACAACCAGTCTTCAAGTTAGTGAAGTTGTTCTGGTTTGTGTTGAATAAAGGTCTCTTATTTCGCCGAACAAAAGAAGTTCTAGCGTTACATCAAGTCACTAACGGGTCACCGTCTCTAGTTGTGAACAAATATCTGGTATGAGAGTGAATTTTCATAAAAGTGAACTTATCCCCATTAATATGGATGCTATAGAAACACAACCTTTTCTTGATATTTTCGAGTGTGTCATGGGAAAATTCCCTGTCAAATACTTGGGTATTCCTTTACACCATGATAGACTTAGGAGGGAGGATTTACAACCTCTTATAGAAAATTTCCTTAAAAGAATCATCTGGGTGGAGGGAAACTCCTATCCTTTGCTGCTCAAAAGAATTCTTATTCAAGCATGCCTAGCTAGTATTCCTATTTACTTGCTCTCCTTTTTCAAATTCCCTAAGTGAGCCTTGCATTTAATAGACACACAGATGGCCAACTTCATGTGGAATGATGAAGAAGGCAATCACAAGATCCACTTGGCCAATTGGCCTTCCATCTATATGAAAAAAAGATTTTGGAGGTCTAGGAATACCAAACTTGCAAGATTTAAATATTTGTTTGATTGGTTCCTGGATTAAAAGATACATCCAATGTGAGGGGGCCGTGTGGAGGAAAGTTTTAGATGCTAAATATAATACAAAGAATCCAAATATATTGTCTTGCCATGATCTCCAACCTTCCACTTTTTGGAAAGGGGTTATGTGGGCTTCTAAGGCAGTAAAATTTTGATATAAATGGCAAGTGGGTAATGGCAGATCCATAAAATTTTGGGAAGACATATGGTTTGGTAATTCTCCTTTAGCTACTCAATTTTGGGATTTGTATTTTGTTTCTAACCAACAAAATAAAACCATTTTTGAGATGTGGGATGGCCATGAGATTAGAGGTAATTTTAGAAGGACTTTCACTGATGATATGATGAGCCAATGATATGAGTTATTAGAGATTGCTAGATCCATTTCCTTTTCCCGGAAGAAGACCAACTCATTTGGCAATACAATTCTTCTGGGATTTATTCGTCTAGTTCTTTATATGTTATAATCAATTTTAGAGGGGTTAACCCCCGTTTATTTACTCCGTCGTGTGGAAACTTAAAATCCACCCGGGATTCAGTGTCTTCCTATGGCTCTTCTCTCGCGAACAAAATCATGACTAGAGATAACCTCGAGAGCTAGAGGTATAACAAAACCTATGAAATGTGAGATGTGTCTTGAATGTGAGACAGGTACATCATCTTATGTTTGACTCGTGTTGTTGCTAGAGCCCTTTGGAATTCTGCTTGAAGAGGTTTTTGATGTGCATGTTTCCAATTTTGAATCTATTGCAACTAAATGGCTTTGTAATAAGAAATTCATGCATTTAAATGTAATTTCTTCTACTGTCTTGTCGGTTTGTGGCTGAATAGGAATAATCTTGTGTTTAACAAGACTACATGGATTAATGTGAAATGTGTGTGGCGAATGGTTTTCTTTCTCCTTCGAGATTAGAAGAAACCTTTCAAGGATCTAGAAAATGGAAAAAGCGCCAGCTCATGGACCCGGCCGTCGGCCAATTTAAAAGATCTACTATGCCTCCCAAGTTGGGTAAGGTGCCCCTCCTTCAACCGAATCTCCACCGGAACTCGAGATATGAAGGGCGGGCGACACCGACCTACCTCTTGGACAATCTCCGGTGAATCTCACAAGATCCATGTGGTGACGTGATCGAAGTACCAATGGAATGTTTTCAAAAGAGGTGGCTGTCAAAAGTGTTGGAGCAAGCTCAAAAAGTTGGCGTAGGTGTATTTTTCTCTCGAGTTGTAATCGAACTAGCTTGATATTTCTTTGTCGCTCTTTGTTGTATGATTGTGGTATCCTTTGTTTTGTTGGTCTTTCGGGAGTATCTCGGGATGGCAGCTACTTCCCGAGCAAAATGAAAATGCCACACATCAAAAAATTGTTTTTAGGTTTGCTTTCCTTTTCAGCTTAGTGGTGGTGAACTACGTTTCCTTTCCCGTAAAACTTGGCTTCTATTCAATGAAATGGAGCTCGGGGAGACCATCGTTGATCTAAAAAAACATGGCCTAACGGTTTTATTTTTGCTACCACTACGAGGAAGTATATGTTTGGGTTGAGCCCAAACGAGCGCAACAAAATAAAGGTATGACCAATTTTTTGGCAAAGGATTTGTGCGTCCACGGTGCGCCCCTCGTGCGTTGGCGAGAATTGCACGAATCGCGAGCGGGATTGGGCGAACCAATATTTTCATAGCGGTCCAAATGGAAGCCAAATTTTGCGGGTGGCATAGGCATCCCCAATGGGCTCGCCGAAGATAGTACCCTGGGTTTCATCGAAGGCTCAGTAACTCGAAGAATAAGAAGATTCGGAAGCCCAAGTTATTATGAAGGAAAGCTAGAGTTGTATTAGGAAGAACTACTTGTAATCTTGCGGGACAGGTTAGAAACCCTCCCGGACTCGTAACTTATGTATTAGGGATCCCTCGGCTCCGCCTCCTATATAAGGGGGAGTCGAGGGACAAAGAGAGGATCAATTAATTGTGCTACGCAACCCTAGTTTTTACATAGTCGAGTACTTTTCGGCTGAAACCTTCGAGATCTACTTGCCCTCTACTTCCGACTAAAACCCTAGTCTACAATCTGTAGGCATTGATAAGTTAATCCCTTGTCAATTGGCGCCAGTCCGTGGGAACTAGAGGTGTCCAAGGATCTGATCTCGATGGCACGTTCAAGATCATCGACTTCGTCGTAGCAAGCAACGCCATGGACAAGAGGTAAACAGGTCAAAACCGGGTCTCGTTGATTTTATTCCTCACCCGCCCTCCCGTTTGGATGCATATGCGTATGCCGGAGGAGCCCATGGAGATGACGTTTGGAAATTTCCACTTCCGCGTCGAGAAAGAAGGAGCGTATCGTCTCGAAATTCCGATCTCGTCGGGATTATCAGCGGTCGATCCCGATTTTTTAAGTTCATCATCATCAATCGAGTCAGGCGACGAGAAAACTTCATCGCCACGCTTCATCAGCTCCAGGGCAAGTGAAAAACTCGCCAAGATCTTCAGCGACATGTCTTTCGAGTCATCTGCGGACTCTATATAAGCGATGACTCGAGCGACATCGACAGCTTCAACTTCATCGATAGATCCATCACTGTTGGAAAGGTCTTCACCAATCTCTATGATGGTGTCACCAAACCCGACAAAGTTCAGCATCCAAAATATCATCAGATCTACGCAATTGGAGAAACAAGCCGGACGCAACCGAGCGACGTCGAGGCTTTCGACGATGCGGGAAATCCGTATGTCGATCCCGCGATCTCACGCGAGGTTTGGGTACAAAATATATCGGACCGGGAACACGAGAGATGGTGCGATTTCCGCGAGAAGTGCGGGATAGAGTTGCAAGAGCTATTGATGGTACGTGAACCAATGACCATTACTGGCAACACACGAGGAGTTACAAGCGTATCAATATAGGCTTGCACGTACTCGAGAGGGAGCTTGAGAAGCAAAAAATCGAGTTGGACGAGAGGCGGAAGCAGCCTTCCGCATCAAGTAGGCGAAGGGCAGAGCTAAGCCGAAATTCAGGAACTTTGGGAGAGAGCCATAGAGAAGCTCGAAGGAGAGCAAGATCCTCGCCCAAAATATACTTGAAGCGTGAGAGAGAAAACTTAGTTCAAAACCTCGACATGTCTTTTATGTCAATCGACACGAGGGGGAATATTATTCCCAAAACACCTAAGCTGGGATATATGGCAACGCAAGCTTTCATCTTAGCGTCCAAGCCACCTCCCGGAGATCCAAGAGAAGCGTTGTATAACATGGCCATGGCAGGTGTGGAGCCATGGGAGCAGCATTCGCAGCCTACACCTCCCGAAGGATCAAGCAAGGCAAAATAGCCACGACCCACCGGCGGCACACTGTGGTCCCGAAAGAACAAGTGGAGCAAGAGACACAAAGAACACAAGCACGGGTGGACGTAGCACGACAAAATAGAAGGAAACATCGGCATATCCCCGCAGATGCAGACGACGGGATATGTGTGGGCTACCGTGCCTTACAAGGAGGGTCCGGAAAACTCGAGTTCCTTCGGTGGTTCAAGTTACCCGATAATTTCAAAAAAATTCGATGGCCCGCAAAGATCCCGAGGATTGGCTAGTTGATTACCTCGAGACGGTCAAACCGATAGGCGGAACCGTAGCAACAGACCATGTAGAGCATTCAAGTACACTCGAGTGGAGCCGCAAGATCTTGGATAAAGAAGCTTCCCCAGGTTCCATCGACAACTGGGATAGTTTTGAGGATGTATTTGTCAAGAATTTCCGATCCACCTGCAGAAAAACCTGCGTCATTAGAAGAGTTGAGATCATGTCGACAAAAGCATGATGAATCAATGAGAAAATACATCCAAAGGTGGAACATCATTAAAAATTCGGCAGTGAATATATCTGACGAGAGAGCAATAGATGCGTTTGTGGCAGGAATTCGACGAGGAGATTTTGTCGAAGACTTGGGAGAACCAACCCCGGGACCGATGTCGCATTGATGGAGATAGCAAGCGGATGGGCGGATGGAGAAGATGCTGTTCACAATAAGCGACACGGAGTCACCGGAGGAGGACCGAAGTCGAAATTTTCAAAATAGACGATGATTTCCCTGGCAGTTCTCAGGTTACGATACTCCCGGCCAAATATCGGTGCTGGGTTTCGGGAAACACTCCGGAGGAAACAATAGAGATGAGTATCAAAGGAGTAAGCGAGCAGCAGGCGACAACAGATGCACTCTCGGAATAACAGCAAAATAGTGGACAAAGATTTCGAGAGACCTTTTGTAACACCCGAAGATATGATGAACGGGTCGTGTCGATGCATTTTACCTCGACAATAATGGGAAGAGGCGGCAGACATCTGCGGAAGGACCTGTCGCAATTTTCGCGCAATGTTGAGGGTCGCGGTGGCTAGCCAATGCTCAAGCAACAAGTAGAAACCCCCGAGGGCCCGGAGTGAGATCCACCCTGCCACCTCCTCCCGCAATTACGACGAAAATCGGCACCGACTGTGACCGAAGTGAAAGACTTCACACTCCACCTCCATATGTTGATCCTAACTCCAACGCGCGGTCTCGATGATTCAAAAGCTAGGCCGTCCCACGGGCCCTGAAGTAATCTCACGAGCGGTGTGTTTATGGCAAGAAGATGCCTCACTCAACGATTGAGTACCTAAATTGGTCGGGACCGGACATTGGCTTCACAAGTTTATGTCGGACTCGGACACCATGCGAAGATTTTCCGCGTGCTCACGGCAGGAACTCGACGAGCGCGCTTTCCTATGCGAGGTCCCACCTAAACTTGGATCCATTAGCGAGACCAATCAAACAACCTTGCGGTGTTTTTCGAACCAAACCGCAAAGCCATGCCGTCGAGAGATAGATCGACTCGGCAGAGGCTGGTTTTATCAAAGAATTACACATGACAGGCCACGTGGGTAGCTAACCCGGCTTCGGTCCTCGAAGAAAAACACGAAAGTCCTCGCATGTGTGTCGACTTTTATGTGTCTCAATAAACACTCGTCCAAAGGATCACTTTCCCCTCCCAAGGATCGATCAAATCATCGACTCCACCGGCAGGATGTGAACGTCTTTCCTTCCCGGACGCATATTTTGGTTATAACCGGATCGATTAAAAGAAGATGATGAAGTCAAGACGTTGCTCATAACACCTTATGGCGTGTTTTAGCACAAAACAATGCCCTTTGGTCCGAAAAACGCGGGAGCAACATATCGACGGGATGATGCTCGGAGTGCTTAGCAACACAGATTGGAAAAAACGTGCAAGTGTACATTGACGATGTCGTCATAACATCAAAGAGGTGACCACTTTGATCGAGGATCTAAAGGAAATTTTCGACAACCTTGACAAGTTTTGGCCTCAAACCGAACCCGACGAAGTGTTCATTTCGCATCCCCGGCAGAGAACTTCTCGGTTCCTAGTCTCGGCAAGAGGAATTGAGGCTAATCCAGAAATAATTCAAGCTATTGTAACAATGAGGAAGCCAACAAAGTTAAAAATAAATACAAAGCAATTCAATCCGGCCGAGTCGCAGCTTTAAGCGCATTCGTCGCCGGATCGGGGGAAAAGGCGTTACCGTTCTATGCTTTGATTAAGCAAGGAGAGAAGTTTCGGTGGAACGAAGAAGTGTCAGCGTAGCTCGAGGATCTCAAACGCACACCGCGACACCACCTGTCTTAGTGGCGCCCTAAGGAGAAGGAACCCTCTTGCCATATATTGCAGCCACACTCGAGTGCTGTTAGCATGCGCGACTCGTAGGGTCGTAAGTGAGGAAGAAGGAAAACTCCCCATGGAGTAGTGCGAGGCCAAGTATATTTCTATCGTTGAAGTATTATCACCTTCAAAACAGCCGGCACCCGCAGCACGTGTGAAGCTAGCATACGGAGTGTTCGCCAACAAAGAAGAAAATTGCGACATTATTTTTTCGGCACACCCGATAATAGTGGTCAATGAGGCGCCTTTATCCAATATATTAAACAATCCAGGTGGCTACAGGTGTCGTGTCTCCCTTTCGGGGAATAGAGCTTTCCCTCGAGAGCATCACGCACGAGAAAAATAAAAGCAATAAAGTCGCAAGGCATTTTCCTGACTTCATCGGCAGCAGTGATGAAGCTACAAAAACACGGGACCCCGATTTATCGAGAACTCCGGACTATGAATCCCCGACGGGTCCAAGAGATTAGAAGGAGCTGAGCTAAAAGGCGTGATACTAATATCACCGTAAGGCAACAAATTAAAAGTATGTCTTTACGGATGACGTTCCCAAACGCATCTCAATAATGAGTGCGTAATCACGAAGCTCTCATACAACGGGATGAAGATGGCGAAGGCTCGTGGCGCAACCCGACGAAAATCTTTGGCGACTCGTCGCCTGGTGGTCTCGCCAAGTTTTGGAATCAATGTGATGCAGTCAATGAATAGTATGATAGCATACAAAGAAGTGTAAGTAACGAGCCGGAGAAGTCGTTTGGATGGATGCGAGGTAAACCGCTAGATCGCCAGGCTCCGCAATGACGGAGCCGATGTTCTTGCAAACATCGGGTCGCAGTTGTCTCGCGATTCCACCAGTGCGTGTTCGGGGAGAAGATAGCAGAGAGAGATCCATACAAAGCCAAAGAAACCAAAGAAGAAGGAGTAGGATGAGAAACCCTCGGGAGCCACGGATAGCAGCAAAACTGACAGAAGAGAAACATGATCTAGTAATGATGGTGTAAGTTCCATGGATGTGTAAGCGTACATATACATACATCCTAAGGGAAAACAATACCCGACGATCCGCTTGAAGCAAGGCGAGTTATTAGACGTTCCAAAGCTTTACCGTGGTCAACGGGGAGTTGTACAAGCGAAGTATTTCTGTGCTAAGCAAAGGTGTGTCACACCCGAGGAAGGAAGGATAATTCCGAAGGACGTGCACAAAGGAATATGGGTCATCATGCAGCGGCCGAGCTATCACGGCCAAGAGCTTTAGGCGCGGGATTTGATTGGTTAACGGCAATTGAGGATGCAAAAGAGATAGTGCGAACTTGCTGGCCGCGTGCCGAGATTTGCTTGCAAAACCTCACTCTCCGTAGGCGAATTGATGCCAATACCATTGTCTTGGCCCTTTGCTCGTTGAGGTATCGACATGGTGGGAAAATTGCACAAAGCTTCGCCGGGAGGATACGAGCATATGCCCGTGCCGCCGTCGACAAATTCACGAAGTGGAT
>NC_061511.1:183608193-183630907 GCF_022539505.1 Lolium rigidum | reverse complement strand
TCACCGTCTCTAGTTGTGAACAAATATCTGGTATGAGAGTGAATTTTCATAAAAGTGAACTTATCCCCATTAATATGGATGCTATAGAAACACAACCTTTTCTTGATATTTTCGAGTGTGTCATGGGAAAATTCCCTGTCAAATACTTGGGTATTCCTTTACACCATGATAGACTTAGGAGGGAGGATTTACAACCTCTTATAGAAAATTTCCTTAAAAGAATCACTGGGTGGAGGGGGAAACTCCTATCCTTTGCTGCCAAAAGAATTCTTATTCAAGCATGCCTAGCTAGTATTCCTATTTACTTGCTCTCCTTTTTCAAATTCCCTAAGTGAGCCTTGCATTTAATAGACACACAGATGGCCAACTTCATGTGGAATGATGAAGAAGGCAATCACAAGATCCACTTGGCCAATTGGCCTTCCATCTATATGAAAAAAAGATTTTGGAGGTCTAGGAATACCAAACTTGCAAGATTTAAATATTTGTTTGATTGGTTCCTGGATTAAAAGATACATCCAATGTGAGGGGGCCGTGTGGAGGAAAGTTTTAGATGCTAAATATAATACAAAGAATCCAAATATATTGTCTTGCCATGATCTCCAACCTTCCACTTTTTGGAAAGGGGTTATGTGGGCTTCTAAGGCAGTAAAATTTTGATATAAATGGCAAGTGGGTAATGGCAGATCCATAAAATTTTGGGAAGACATATGGTTTGGTAATTCTCCTTTAGCTACTCAATTTTGGGATTTGTATTTTGTTTCTAACCAACAAAATAAAACCATTTTTGAGATGTGGGATGGCCATGAGATTAGAGGTAATTTTAGAAGGACTTTCACCGATGATATGATGAGCCAATGATATGAGTTATTAGAGATTGCTAGATCCATTTCCTTTTCCCGGAAGAAGACCAACTCATTTGGCAATACAATTCTTCTGGGATTTATTCGTCTAGTTCTTTATATGTTATAATCAATTTTAGAGGGGTTAACCCTGTTTATTTACCTGCTGTGTGGAAACTTAAAATCCACCCAGGATTCAGGTCTTCCTATGGCTCTTCTCTCAGAACAAAATCATGACTAGAGATAACCTGAGAGCTAGAGGTATAACAAAACCTATGAAATGTGAGATGTGTGCTGAATGTGAGACAGTACATCATCTTATGTTTGACTGTGTTGTTGCTAGAGCCCTTTGGAATCTGTTTGAAGAGGTTTTTGATGTGCATGTTTCCAATTTTGAATCTATTGCAACTAAATGGCTTTGTAATAAGAAATTCATGCATTTAAATGTAATTTCTTCTACTGTCTTGTCGGTTTTGTGGCTGAATAGGAATAATCTTGTGTTTAACAAGACTACATGGATTAATGTGAAACAGGTGTGGCGAATGGTTTTCTTTCTCCTTCGAGATTAGAAGAAACCTTTCAAGGATCTAGAAAATGGAAAAAGCGCTCAGTTCATGGACCTGCTGCTGGCCAATTTAAAAGATCTACTATGCCTCCCAGTGGGGTAAGGTGCCCCTCCTTCAACTGAATCTCCACCTGGAACTCGAGATATGAAGGGCGGGCGACACTGACCTACCTCTTGGACAATCCTGGTGAATCTCACAAGATCCATGTGGTGACGTGATCGAAGTACCAGTGGAATGTTTTCAAAAGAGGTGCTGTCAAAAAGTGTTGGAGCAAGCTCAAAAAGTTGGCGTAGGGTATTTTTCTCTGAGTTGTAATCGAACTAGCTTGATATTTCTTTGCTGCTCTTTGTTGTATGATTGTGGTATCCTTTGTTTTGCTGGTCTTTCGGGAGTATCTGGGATGGCAGCTACTTCCCGAGCAAAATGAAAATGCCACACATCAAAAAATTGTTTTTAGGTTTGCTTTCCTTTTCAGTTTAGTGGTGGTGAACTACGTTTCCTTTTCCTGTAAAACTTGGCTTCTATTCAATGAAATGGAGCTGGGGGAGACCACTGTTGATCTAAAAAAACATGGCCTAACGGTTTTATTTTTGCTACCACTACGAGGAAGTATATGTTTGGGTTGAGCCCAAACGAGCGCAACAAAATAAAGGTATGACCAATTTTTTGGCAAAGGATTTGTGCGTCCACGGTGCGCCCCCAGGCGTTGGCGAGAATTGCACGAATCGCAGGCGGGATTGGGCGAACCAATATTTTCATAGCGGTCCAAATGGAAGCCAAATTTTGCGGGTGGCATAGGCATCCCCAATGGGCCTGCCGAAGATAGTACCCTGGGTTTACTGAAGGCTCGTAACTCGAAGAATAAGAAGATTCGGAAGCCCAAGTTATTATGAAGGAAAGCTAGAGTTGTATTAGGAAGAACTACTTGTAATCTTGCGGGACGGGTTAGAAACCCTCCCGGACTCTGTAACTTATGTATTAGGGATCCCTCGGCTCCGCCTCCTATATAAGGGGGAGTCGAGGGACAAAGAGAGGATCAATTAATTGTGCTACGCAACCCTAGTTTTTACATAGTCGAGTACTTTTCGGCTGAAACCTTCGAGATCTACTTGCCCTCTACTTCCGACTAAAACCCTAGTCTACAATCTGTAGGCATTGATAAGTTAATCCCTTGTCAATTGGCGCCGTCTGTGGGAACTAGAGGTGTCAAGGATCTGATCTCGATGGCACGTTCAAGATCATCGACTTCGTCAGTAGCAAGCAACGCCATGGACAGAGGTAAACAGGTCAAAACTGGTCTCGTTGATTTTATTCCTCACCCGCCCTCCCGTTTGGATGCATATGCGTATCTGGAGGAGCCCATGGAGATGACGTTTGGAAATTTCCACTTCCGCGTCGAGAAAGAAGGAGCGTATCGTCTCGAAATTCCGATCTCGTCGGGATTATCAGCGGTCGATCCCGATTTTTTAAGTTCATCATCATCAATCGAGTCGGGCGACGAGAAAACTTCATCGCCACGCTTCATCAGCTCCGGTGGCAAGTGAAAAACTCGCCAAGATCTTCGGCCGACATGTCTTTCGAGTCATCTGCGGACTCCTATATAAGCGATGACTCGAGCGACATCGACAGCTTCAACTTCATCGATAGATCCATCACTGTTGGAAAGGTCTTCACCAATCTCTATGATGGTGTCACCAAACCCGACAAAGTTCAGCATCCAAAATATCATCAGATCTACGCAATTGGAGAAACAAGCCGGACAGAACCGGCGACGTCAGAGGCTTTCGACGATGCGGGAAATCCGTATGTCGATCCCGCAGATCTCACGCGAGGTTTGGGTACAAAATATATCGGACCAGGAACACGAGAGATGGTGCGATTTCCGCAGGAAGTGTGGGATAGAGTTGCAAGAGCTATTGATGGTACAGAACCAATGACCATTACGGCAACACCTGAGGAGTTACAAGCGTATCAATATAGGCTTGCACGTACCAGGAGGGAGCTTGAGAAGCAAAAAATCGAGTTGGACAGGAGGCAGGAAGCAGCTTCCGCATCAAGTAGGCGAAGGGCAGAGCTAAGCCGAAATTCAGGAACTTTGGGAGATAGTCATAGAGAAGCTCGAAGGAGAGCAAGATCTCGGCTGCAAAATATACTTGAAGCAGAGAGAGAAAACTTAGTTCAAAACCTCGACATGTCTTTTATGTCAATCGACACGAGGGGGAATATTATTCCCAAAACACCGGAAGCGGGATATATGGCAACGCAAGCTTTCATCTTAGCGTCCAAGCCACCTCCCGGAGATCCAAGAGAAGCGTTGTATAACATGGCCATGGCAGGGTGTGGAGCCATGGGAGCAGCATTCGCAGCTACACCTCCCGAAGGATCAGCAAGGCAAAATAGCCACGACCCACTGCAGCAGCACCAGGTCCCGAAAGAACAAGTGGAGCAAGAGACACAGCAACACAAGCACGGGTGGACAGAGCACGACAAAATAGAAGGAAACATCGGCATTCCCCAGAGATAGACGACGAGGATATGTGTGGGCTACCGTGCTTTACAAGGAGGGTCCGGAAAACTCGAGTTCCTTCAGGGTTCAAGTTACCCGATAATTTCAAAAAATTCGATGGCCTGCAAGATCCCGAGGATTGGCTAGTTGATTACCTCGAGACGGTCAAACTGATAGGCGGAACCAGAGCAACAGCCATGTAGAGCATTCAAGTACACCTGAGTGGAGCCGCAAGATCTTGGATAAAGAAGCTTCCCCAGGTTCCATCGACAGCTGGGATAGTTTTGAGGATGTATTTGTCAAGAATTTCCGATCCACCTGCAAAAAACCTGCGTCATTAGAAGAGTTGAGATCATGTCGACAAAAGCATGATGAATCAATGAGAAAATACATCCAAAGGTGGAACATCATTAAAAATTCGGCAGTGAATATATCTGACGAGAGAGCAATAGATGCGTTTGTGGCAGGAATTCGACGAGGAGATTTTGTCGAAGACTTGGGGAGAACCAACCCCAGGACAGTGTCAGCATTGATGGAGATAGCAAGCAGATGGGCAGATGGAGAAGATGCTGTTCACAATAAGCGACACAGGTCACCGGAGGAGGACCGAAGTCGAAATTTTCAAAATAGACGATGATTTCCTCGGCAGTTCTCAAGTTACGATACTCCTGGCCAAATATCGGCTGGGTTTCGGGGAAACACTGGAGGAAACAATAGAGATGAGTATCAAAGGAGTAGCGAGCAGCGAGGCGACAACAGAGATGACTCTCGGAATAACAGGCAAAATAGTGGACAAAGATTTCAGAGACCTTTTGTAACACCCGAAGATATGATGAACGGGTCGTGTCAGATGCATTTTTACCTCGACAATAATGGGAAGAGGCAGTCAGGACATCTGCAGAAGGACTGTCGCAATTTTCAAGCAATGTTGAGGGTCGCAGGGCTAGCCAATGCTCAAGCAACAAGTAGAAACCCCCAAGGGCCCGGGGTGAGATCCACACTGCCACCTCCTCCCGCAATTACGGACGAAAATCGGCACCAGCTCAGAATCGCGGCAGCACCACACCCACCTCCATATGTTGATCCTAACTCCAACGGCGCGGTCTCGATGATTCAGAAAGCTAGGCCGTCTAATAGGGCCCAGAAAGTAATCTCACGACAGGTGTTTATGGCAGAGAAGATGCCTCCACCAACGATTGAGTACCTAAATTGGTCGGGACCGGACATTGGCTTCACAAGTTTATGTCAGCTGGACACCATGCGAAGATTTTCCAGTGCTCACGGAGGAACTCGACGAGCGCGCTTTCCTATGCGAGGTCCCACCTAAACTTGGATCCATTAGCGAGACCAATCAAACAACCTTTGCGGTGTTTTTCGGAACCAAACCGCAAAGCCATGCTGTCAGAGATAGATCGACTCAGAGAGGCTGGTTTTATCAAAGAATTACATACAGAGGCCACGTGGGTAGCTAACCCAGTTCTGGTCCTGAAGAAAAACACGAAAGTCCTTCGCATGTGTGTCGACTTTATGTGTCTCAATAAACACTGTCCAAAGGATCACTTTCCCCTCCCAAGGATCGATCAAATCATCGACTCCACGGCAGGATGTGAACGTCTTTCCTTCCTGGACGCATATTTTGGTTATAACCAGATCAGATTAAAAGAAGATGATGAAGTCAAGACAGCGTTCATAACACCTTATGGCGTGTTTTGCTACAAAACAATGCCTTTTGGTCTGAAAAACGCGGGAGCAACATATCAGCGGATGATGCTGGAGTGCTTAGCAACACAGATTGGAAAAAACGTGCAAGTGTACATTGACGATGTCGTCATAACATCAAAAAAGGGGACTACTTTGATCGAGGATCTAAAGGAAATTTTCGACAACCTTGACAAGTTTTGCCTCAAACTGAACCCGACGAAGTGTTCTTTCGGCATCCCTGCAGGAGAACTTCTCGGGTTCCTAGTCTCAGCAAGAGGAATTGAGGCTAATCCAGAAATAATTCAAGCTATTGTAACAATGAGGAAGCCAACAAAGTTAAAATAAATACAGCAATTAACTGGCCGAGTCGCAGCTTTAAGCAGATTCGTCGCCAGACTGGGAGAAAAGGCGTTACCGTTCTATGCTTTGATTAAGCAAGGAGAGAAGTTTCAGTGGAACGAAGAAGCGGACAGAGCTTTCGAGGATCTCAAACGCACAATCTCGACACCACCAATCTTAGTGGCGCCCAAGGAGAAGGAACCCCTCTTGCTATATATTGCAGCCACACCTCAGGTTGTTAGCACAGCACTCGTAGTCGAAAGGGAGGAAGAAGGAAAACTCCATGGAGTACAGAGGCCAGTATATTTCATCAGTGAAGTATTATCACCTTCAAAACAGCGGTACCCGCAGTACCAGAAGCTAGCATACGGAGTGTTCACAACAGCAAGAAAATTGCGACATTATTTTTCGGCACACCCGATAATAGTGGTCAATGAGGCGCCTTTATCCAATATATTAAACAATCCAGAAGCTACAGGTCGTGTCTCCCTTTGGGGAATAGAGCTTTCCCCTCGAGACATCACGTACGAGAAAATAAAAGCAATAAAGTCGCAAATTTTACCGGACTTCATCGCAGAGTGGATGAAGCTACAAAATACGGGACCCCCCGATTTATCGAGAACCTGGACTATGAACTTCGACGGGTCCAAGAGATTAGAAGGAGCTGGAGCAGGCGTGATACTAATATCACCAGAAGGCAACAAATTAAAGTATGTCTTACGGATGACGTTCCCAAACGCATCTAATAATGAGGCAGAATACGAAGCTCTCATACACGGGATGAAGATGGCGAAGGCTTGTGGCGCAACCCGACTAAAAATCTTTGGCGACTCACAGTTGGTGGCTCAGCAAGTTTTGAATCAATGTGATGCAGTCAATGAAAGTATGATAGCATACAAAGAAGTGTATAACGAGCTGGAGAAGCTGTTTGATGGATGCGAGGTAAATCACATCAGCAGGCTCAGTAATGACGAAGCCGATGTTCTTGCAAACATCGGGTCGCAGTGTCTCGCGATTCCACCAGGCGTGTTCTGGGAGAAGATAGCAGAGAGATCTACAAAGCCAAAGAAACCAAAGAAGAAGGAGAAGGATGAGAAACCCTCGGGAGCCACGGAAGTAGCACTGGAAGAAGAAGAGAAACATGATCTAGTAATGATGGTGCAAGTTCCATGGATGTAAGCGTACATATCATACATCCTAAGGAAAACAATACCCGACGATCCAGTTGAAGCAAGGCGAGTTATTAGACGTTCCAAAGCCTTTACTGTGGTCAAAGGGGAGTTGTACAAGCGAAGTATTTCGGGTGTGCTACAAAGGTGTGTCACACCTGAGGAAGGAAGGATAATTCCGAAGGACGTGCACAAAGGAATATGTGGTCATCATGCAAGCAGTCGAGCTATCACGGCCAAGGTTTTCAGAGCAGGATTTTATTGGTTAACAGCAATTGAGGATGCAAAAGAGATAGTGCGAACTTGCGACGCGTGCCAGAGATTTGCTGCAAAACCTCACTCTCCGGCAGCAGAATTGATGCCAATACCATTGTCTTGGCCCTTTGCTCAGTGAGGTATCGACATGGTGGGAAAATTGCACAAAGCTTCGCCAGGAGGATACGAGTATATGCTCGTCGCTGTCGACAAATTCACGAAGTGGATAGAAGCAAAGTCGATAAATTCGCCAGACGGAGCATCTGCAGTCAAATTCGTGAAAAGCATTGTCTTTCGGTTTGGAGTACCTCATAGCATCGTCACGGACAATGGTAGCAATTTTACATCCGAGGAATTCAAAGCATATTGTGCAGAGGTAGGCATCAAACTACACTTTGCATCAGTTGCGCACCCGCAGACCAATGGTCAAGTCGAGAAAGCCAATGGTATCATCTGCAATGGTATTAAGAAGCGTCTGCTAGCACCATTGGAAAAAGCTCGACATACTTGGCCTGAGGAGTTACCTAGTGTGTTGTGGAGTATTCGGACAACACCAAATACAGCAACACAGGAAACTCCGTTTTTCCTGGTTCATGGAGCTGAAGCAGTACTTCCTATAGAAATAGAGCATGATTCTCCGAGAGTAACAGAATATGTCGAAGAGGCATCAAGGAGAGCATTGGAAGATGATGTCGATGCACTAGATGAAGCTCGAGATGAAGTGTTATCGCGGGTAGCTAAGTACCAGCAAGATCTGAAAAACTATCACAGTCGACGATTGAGGCCAAGATCCTTTCAGGTAGGAGACTTAGTTCTTCGGCTCAGACAAACAAGCCATGAAAAACTCGAGTCGCCGTGGCTTGGTCCTTACATTGTCACAGAAGTAATTGAAGGAGGAGCATACAGGATAAAGGACAAGAAGACAGGAGTCGAAGAGCCAAATCCTTGGAACGTGGCGCAACTCAGGCGTTTTTACGCTTAGAGTCAAAATATAGTCCTCCTTGTAAAAATACAATGTACTGAAACGCCCGCGAGTTTTCAGACGCACTCTTTTCCTTTTTCAGGGCACCGAGTGGAGCTGAAAAAGGTTTTTAATGAGGCGGACTCGTGGTGCTGCAATATAATAAAGATAGTGGAGATATATATATCTTTTCTTCGACAGGCTCGGGGGCTTGCACCCAGAAGTTACAATATATATACATCATCGATAAAAAATTCGCCCTGGTGCAAAAGCACCTCGCAAAGTAATTGAAGATACAAAATAGTGGTCAACAAAAAAGGCTCGGGGGCTAATACCCGCAAATATAGAATACTCAATATAATTTATTCTTCATTGGTTCAACCTCGCTTACACAATAAAGAAAATCGCCACCGAAACACTCGGGGGCTTGACAGGAAAAATAAGGAGTATATATTTCGTGGCTTTACAATATAGATTATGTTTACAACACACAAGGTGCAATCATTGAGAAAAATCGACAAGACAAAGGAAAAATTCTTAACGGCCGCCTAGTATGTTATCTATGGTCATTCGTTCACTATTGGAAGTAAGAGTACTATGTTCAACATAGCTACCCTTCACGAAAAACTCAGCATCCATCCGAAGCAATTCATCCATCATGTCTTCTGCTACAGGCTTCACCACATCATCAATTTTGTCAATATTTCTCTTCCTCTTCGCCATCTTGGCCAGGCACTTGGCAACAATTCAACTCATGTTTAACTTCGGATAGCAGATTTGTATCATAATCATAGCAAATCTCGCGCCAGCAGACATTTGAGCCCGTACAAATCCATGGATTCGAGGTGCATCCCGGAATTTATCCATCAGAGCAGGCAGGGTTTCTGGCATCTTGTTGCGCGGGAACATGGCGCTATAAACTAAGGACAATATCCTTGTACAGAAGTCGAGAAAATCACGGACCTGACCCACACGATCTTGAAATCTGACGATTTGGCGAGTACGTTCAGGCGTAACCCAAAAATTAGAACCATGCTCCGATGCAAGCCTGAGAAACACATTGGATCGAGCTTCCACACGTTGATCTTCGGCAGCGGCATCCAAAAAAGAACCTGTTTTCAGCAGAGGAATCAGAGAGGAAGGAAAGACATTAGGAATAAAGATAAGTATGGTCAAGTGAACGAAGTATACCCGCCATATCCAAGCTGGAATCAATCATTAGCTCAAGCATGTAATTCTCTCGTCGAGAAGCTTCGGCAGCTGCAGCAACTGCGTCCTCTTTTACAGCTATAGCATCCTGGGCTTGCTGAAGCGCAACCTTTTCCCTCTCCGATGATTTTCGAGACTGCTCCATTATTATAAGTGCTTGTTTCTTCATAGACTGAAGCTGTTGGCGGAGTTCTTTCAAGTCTGATCCTGAACCCTTACTCGAGGATTCTTCAATAAATATATCATCAAGAGGCGTTTTCTTCGACTGGGATGGAACAGGAAAAGCATCGGCAGGTCGAGGAGTTGAAGTGTAGTTGTCAAATATCAACTGGAAATAAAAGTTTCGACATCAATCATCAAGCAAAAAGATTTCCATTGATTTCTCAAAGTATTTACACGGCTATTACAAAAGGAGGATCCCTAATGAACTACTGAGATAGTTGTCGCCAAAGCTAGTACGGCGACAACATCAAATGAGAAAACAAAAGAGAAGGCAGGATGATCTACTTGACCTCCGGCTTCGATGAGCTAGGAGCGGGAGTTGGCTTGCATCCGAGGTAGGCAAGGATTTTCTTCGAGTTTGGCTTGGCATCCTTAATCAACGATTGCCACCTCTTGGTCTCCATCTCTTTCGTGTCGCCAACTCTTGCCCAGTCGACGTCTTGTTGGCTATCAGCGACCAAGGCAATAGTGCCTTCGACGCCAACTTTCAAACCTTCTTGGCGAAGTTTGAGCCCAAGATCTTATTGAAGTGTTTGGCGAGAGCAACAAAAGGCGTGGGTTCTTCCTTCTTCGGGAAGAAGTACGGAAAAGCCGCGACAGACCTGATCTGGCTTCAGCAAGACCTTCACGCGCCTCATCTCCGTGGATCTCAAGGAGGGAAAGAGCGTCGAGAAGGCAGTCACCTTCAGGGTTCTCCAGATCATAATCTTGCTGCGTCTTCCCTAAGTGAGTTAAAAGAAGCTTGTCAGGAAAAAGCAAGCAAAGAAGAATTTAATAATCCGAAGAAATGAAAGAAATGGGAGTACTTACTCACAAAACGTCGACTCTGTGATTCCACGCGAGCGAGGATTTCCTTTTCACGAGCAGATTGCTGGGCTATATTATCGCTCAAGGACGTTTCCGCGTCATGAAGTCTTTTTCGAAGATCTTCAACAGCGGCAACATCTGCCTCAGCTTTCTTGCGAGCTGTTTCGCTTTGCTCTAACTTGACAGCAAGAGCGTCATCGCGTTTGTTGGCTTCCGCAAGAGTCTCTGGCAAAATAAACGACAGTAAAATATCACGACAAAAAGAATGAAGGAGCATGTTCAGTAGAAGAGGCAGGGGAAAATAGTACCTTCAAGCTTGGTGGCATAATTACGGTACCCGATAAATTGGGTACCGAGGCGGACAAATTCCTTCATGGAAGGCTGACGAGAAAACCATAGAAACAAGAAATCAATATAGGAAGCAAAAGCTCGGTAGCACCAAGCAAAGATCAGAGGAAAGTCCAAAGCAATGAAAAATAGAGAGAAGAAGAGATAACTTACATCATCCATTAAAGGAGCCGTGGAACTACCAGTTAGCAAGGTAGGCCCCTTGGCCAGCTCGACCCTAGCCCTCTTCGGAGAAGAGGCACGGGGGCTTGGAACTGGAGTTGGATGCTCAATGTTTTGCTGAGGAGGCGAGGTTTCTTCCCCGTCAGGTTGAGCTTCATAGACAACTAAAGTACGCGATGTACTCGTTCGAGCAGCTGCGTCAATAGGTGGATCTTCATCCTCGTCACCACTAAAATAAAATGGCGACAAAAATAAGAAACAACATAGACAAAACATCGAGACCAAACAAAAAAAAGAGTAGCAGGGACTTACGAGCTGACAAGGGTATCCAAGTAAGGGTTGAAAGTTGTCCTTTCTTCAGTAGGAACAACTTCTTCGGCAGGAGATGTGCCGGCCTTGGAGGCGCCAGAATCGGCAACATCGTCTTTCCTCTTGTTCCTTGGAGAAACAGCAGAGGGGAGGGAGTGTGTCGACCCATCAGATTCGACCTCTTTTTCAGAAGAAGCCGCAGATTTCTGAGAACCTGCGACTTCACTCTCAGGGCGAGACGTACCCTGGTTGTCGTCGGTGACAACAGTGCGTTCTTCGACTTCTCCACCTTCAGGAAGAGGAGGAAGAGAAGCTAGAACTGGGTGGTTCTACAAAAACAACAAGTGTCGACAAAAGGTTATGCAATGGACGCCAGCAAAATAGTAGTCAACAAATGCTAAAAAACAGAGAGGACAAGATAGTAGTCGAGGGAAAAATTACCTCGGGAAGGGCGTTGGTGCTACTATATGGCTTAACGCGGCAAGAGGATGGGATAGTATCCTTCTTGCTAAGCGATGAAATTCTTCGGATTAGCTTCTCCAAGTCCTTCACAGGAAGGTCCTTGGAGAGCCTCTCGACATCTTCCTCACCAGCATACATCCAAAGGGGATTTTTGCGAGCTTGTAAAGGCTGCACTCTAATCCTAAGGAAGTAGGATGTGATTTGGATACCCGACAATTCCTTGCCACGGGTGTTCTGAAGCTCACGGATGCGAGTCATCAGCGCCTCTGTCATCGATTTCTCTTCTTCAGTGGCTTCAGCGTCCCAGGATCGGCGGCGAAGAATCTTGGCTCCTCCATCAAAAGGAGCAATGTTGTACTCCACCGAGCCGGAGCTTTCTTCATGCACATAGAGCCACCTTTTGCGCCACCCCTGGACGGAGTCGGGGAATTTGACGTCGAAGTACTCGACATCAGGGCGTACGCAAAAGACAACGCCGCCTATGTTGTAGGCGACGTTGTGGGAGCCATTGCGGCGACAGTAGAAGATGCGCTTCCACAAAGCCCAATTAGGATGGACTCCGAAGAAGCATTCACAGAGGATGATGAAAATAGAGACGTGGAGGATGGAGTTGGGCGTCAACTGATGCAGCTGCAGCCCGTAAACAAAAAGGAGACCGCGGAGGAACTCGTGGATAGGGGGAGAGAGGCCGCGAATAAGGTGGTCAACGAAACTGACCCGATACTCGATAGGAGGCGATGGATAGCTTTCCTCGCTGGGGAAGCGCAGCGCGTCCTTCTTCTTCATGAGCCCGAGTTCTTCATCAAGTTCAGGTCTTGGTTGGAGATCTTGGATCTCTCCCACTCCAGATCTTCCGCCGCCATCTTCGATTCATGAGTGTTGTGGCGAGTGAGCCGTGCGCGTGGTGGCATTAACAGTGGTGAAAGTGCGAATGTGGCTGAGCTTAGGAGGTGTTGGGTGCAATGGGGATTTTTGAAGAGGAAAGCAGAGGTGTGGCGCAGGCGAAAGTATGAACGGAGGAAGAAGAAGACCTTATATAGAAAAGTGGCAAAGCGGCGCACCGTTGGATGGAGTAATTTTGCGGTGGATGTTGTACACGTGGCTAAGGGGTAAAAGAGTATTTTGACTGTGAAGGAACGGAACAGGCGCCACAGTGCATGCGCTAGGAAAGGCGGAGGACGTGTGTCCCCCACTTGCACGACGTGTCAAATTGATGAGGGTTTTGGGCCCGCAAGACAGAGAGAGCGTTGCTCGCGTCTTCCCGATACAATGTTCGTGGCTATCGTCATCACTGACGTCATTCTATCAGTGGAAAAATATCGGCTTTGATAATTTGAAAAATTGGCGACAGTGGGTGATGACTGATAATTTCGAGAGCTTTTGATCAAATACAAGTTTTTGCTCAAATGCTCGGGGGCTACTTTAAAAAAAAGAGAAAGAAGAAGCAGAGATGAAAAATTCGAGTATGACAAAATAGAAATGGCGAGAGCCTATGACCAAATGCAAGCATTTGTTCATAGCCTCGGGGGCTACTCCCATCGGGAGCGCTGTTTGCGCACCCGATAAGATATGAAAAGTTCGAGAAAGAATGACAATATAGCGACATGAGGCATTAAAGTGTTGAGCCTACAACCAAGCACTAGTCCTTGGCCGTAGCCTCGGAGCTACTCCCATCGGGAACGCTGTTCGCGTGCCCGATGAAATTATAAAAATAAGAAAGAAGGAAGAAGTGAGCATATTTCGAGTTATACAAATAACTCTACATATACTCCCATCGGGAGGGCAATATAAGTCATCCGTTGACTCAATAAAATGTGCTATTCCAACAGCCGAAAAAACACTCGACAATATATTCTCAGAGCGCCAAAGTTGCGAATTGATACGTCTCAAACGTATCTATAATTTCTTATGTTCCATGCTACTTTTATGATGATACTCACATGTTTTATACACACTTTATGTCATTATTATGCATTTTCCGGCACTAACCTATTGACGAGATGCCGAAGAGCCGCTTGTCTGTTTTCTCGCTGTTTTTGGTTTCACAAATCCTACAAAGGAAATATTCTCGAATTGGACGAAATCAACGCCTGTGGTCTTATTTTTCCACGAAGCTTCCAAAAGACCGAGGAGATACGAAGTGGGGCCACGGGCACCGACACCATAAGGCGGCGCGGCCAGGGTGGGCCCCGCGCCGCCCTGTGGTGTGGGGCCCCATGCCTCCTCCGACTCCGCCCTTCCGCCTACTTAAAGCCTTCGACGCGAAACCCCCAGTACCGAGAGCCACGATACGGAAAACCTTCCAGAGACGCCGCCGCCGCCAATCCCATCTCGGGGGATTCAGGAGATCGCTCTCCGGCACCCCTGCCGGAGAGGGGAATCATCTCCTGGAGGACTCTTCATCACCATGATCGCCTCCGGATTGATGTGTGAGTAGTTCACCCCTGGACTATGGGTCCATAGCAGTAGCTAGATGGTTGTCTTCTCCTCATTGTGCTATCATGTTAGATCTTGTGAGCTGCCTATCATGATCAAGATCATCTATTTGTAATGCTACATGTTGTGTTTGTTGGGATCCGATGAATATGGAATACTATGTCAAGTTGATTATCAATCTATCATATATGTTGTTTATGTTCTTGCATGCTCTCCGTTGTTAGTAGAGGCTCTGGCCAAGTTGATACTTGTAACTCCAAGAGGGAGTATTTATGCTCGATAGTGGGTTCAGGCCTCCATTGAATCTGGAACAAATGACGTAAAGTTCTAAGGTTGTGGATGTGCTGTTGCCACTAGGGATAAAACATCAATGCTTTGTCTAAGGATATTTGTGTTGATTACATTACGCACCATACTTAATGCAATTGTCCGTTGTTTGCAACTTAATACCGGAAGGGGTTCGGATGATAACCTGAAGGTGGACTTTTTAGGCATAGATGCATGCTGGATAGCGGTCTATGTACTTTGTCGTAATGCCCTGATTAAATCTCATAGTACTCATCGTGATATGTATGTGCATTGTTATGCCCTCTCTATTTGTCAATCGCCCAACTGTAATTTGTTCACCCAACATGCTATTTATCTTATGGGAGAGACACCACTAGTGAACTATGGACCCCGGTCCATTCTTTTACATCTGAAATACAATCTACTGCAAACTCTGTTCTTTACTGTTCTTCGCAAACAAACATCATATTCCACACTATACATCTAATCCTTTGTTTACTGCAAACCGGTGAGATTGACAACCTCAATGTTACGTTGGGGCAAAGTACTTTGATTGTGTTGTGCAGGTTCCACGTTGGCGCCGGAATCCCTGGTGTTGCACCGCACTACACTCCGCCACCAACAACCTTCACGTGTTCCTTGACTCCTACCGGTTCGATAACCTTGGTTTCTTACTGAGGGAAAACTTGTCGCTGTACGCATCACACCTTCCTCTTGGGGTTCCCAACGGACGTGTGCATTACACGCCATCAAGACAGTTTTCTGGCGCCGTTGCCGGGGAGATCAAGACACGCTGCAAGGGGAGTCTCCCACTTCCAATCTCTTTACTTTGTTTTTGTATTGCTTTACTTTATTTTATTTACTGCTTTGTTTGTTCTCTATATCAAAAATACAAAAAAATTAGTTACTAGTTTTACTTTATTTACTGTCTTGTTTGCATTCTCTATATTAAAAACACAAAAAAAGTAGTTACTTGCATTTACTTTATTTAGTTTGCTTTATTTACTACTCCTAAAAATTAGTAATCCTGAAGTTGAAGTTCGTTCATTTAAGCAACAAGGCAGAGAAAGTTTTAAAGATGCTTGGTATAGAATTAGTGATGCTCATCATAGGTGCACTAAGAAACACTCCACTATTATCCTACTTATGAACTTTTATGTTGGTATCTCTAGCTGGAATAGGTATGTTCTTGATACTCTTGCGGGAGGTAATTTCCTAGGGACTCCTGCTTTAGAAGCTAGTTGCATTATTGAGAGTCTAGTTGGAATACCACCTGTTAATGAAACTAAAATTGAAATCTCTCTTGAAGATGTCATGAAAAAGTTGGAGGCCATAGAGAAAAATCTTCCAAGTGTTGAGACTAAATTGGGAATATTACGTAATAGCACTGATAAACTTGATAAATCTCTAGGTGGAATTAATGAGAGCATTGCCGTCCTAGAAACTTGTGCTACTCATGATAATCAAATCCATAGGATTAGTGAACTTGAAGAGGCTATGGGAACCTTGGGTTCAACTTTTTCTTCTCTTAAGTTTAAGGAGAAAGCTTATGTGGGTAAGGAGCAAAAGTTCATGTATGTCTCTAAAGTGCCTAAGCCAAAAAATTATTATAGGCCTAAAATTGACAAAGCCCTTAGTACCACTATGGATAATGGAGCATGTAAGATACCTAATGTGACAAATTGTGAAAATTATGATGTTGATGCTTCATCTCTTGATAATACTTGATTCACACTTTCTGCGCCTAGCTGAAAGCGTTAAAGAAAAGCGCTTATGGGAGACAACCCATTATTTTACTACAGCACTTTTGTTTTATATTTGAGTCTTGGAAGTTGTTACTACTGTAGCAACCTCTCCTTATATTTATTTTATTGCATTGTTGTGCCAAGTAAAGTCTTTGATAGTAAAGTCAATACTAGATTTGGATTACTGCGCAGAAACAGATTTCTTACTGTCACGAAATTGAGCAGCCCCTTCTGTAGGAAATTTAGAAAAATCTGCCAATTTATGTGCTTGATCCTCAGATATGTACGCAACTTTCATTCAATTTGAGCATTTTCATCTGAGCAAGTTAAGTGCCCCAGAAAAATTCGTCTTTACGGACTGTTCTGTTTTGACAGATTCTGCCTTTTATTTCGCATTGCCTGTTTTGCTATGTTTGATGGATTTCTTTGTTCCATTAACTTTCAGTAGCTTTGTGCGATGTCCAGAAGTGTTATGAATGATTATGTCACCTCTGAATATATGAATTTTCGATTATGCACTAACCCTCTAATGAGTTTGTTTTGAGTTTGGTGTGGAGGAAGTTTTCAAGGGTCAAGAGAGGAGGATGATACAATATGATCAAGAAGAGTGAAAAGTCTAAGCTTGGGGATGCCCCCGTGGTTCATCCCTGTATATTTTAAGAAGACTCAAGCATCTAAGCTTGGGAATGCCCAAGGCATCCCTTCTTCATCAACAACTTATCAGGTCACCTCTAGTGAAACTATATTTTTATTCCGTCACATCTTATCTGCTTTACTTGGAGCGTCTGTTTGTTTTTGTTTTTTTTTTGTTTGAATAAAATCGGATCCTAGCATTCTTTATGTGGGAGAGAGACACACTCCGTTGTTCATATGAACACTGGTGTTCTTAGCTTTACTTTTAATGTTCATGGCGAAGGTTGAAACTGCTTCGTTCATTGTTATATGGTTGGAAACAGAAAATGCTTCATGTGGTAATTGGTATAATGTCTTGAATAATTTGATACTTGGCAATTGTTGTGCTCATATAGATCATGTTTAAGCTCTTGCATCATGTACTTTGCACCTATTAATGAAGAACTACATAGAGCTTGTTAAAATTTGGTTTGCATGATTGGTTTCTCTAGAGTCTAGATATTTTCTGGTTAAGGTGTTTGAACAACAAGGAGACATCGTAGAGTCTTATAATGCTTGCAATATGTTCTTATGTAAGTCTTGCTGTACCGTTTTATACTTGAGTTTGCTTCAAACAACCTTGCTAGCCTAGCCTTGTATTGAGAGGAATTCTTCTCGTGCATCCAAATCCTTGAGCCAAAAACTATGTCATTTGTGTCCACCATACCTACCTACTACATGGTATTTCTCTGCCATTCCAAAGTACATTACTTGAGTGCTACCTTTAAAAATTCTATTCTTTACCTTTGCAATATATAGCTCATGGAAAAATAGCCTTAAAAACTATTGTGGTGAAGAATATGTAGCTATGTATCTTATTTCTTAATAAGTTGCTTGTTGAGCGGTAACCATGCTTCTAGGGACGCCATCAACTATTACACCTTTGTTGAATATCATGTGAGATGCTATGCATGTTCGTCTTGTCTGAAGTAAGGGCGATTTTCATGATCAAATGGTTTGAGTATGCATATTGTTAGAGAAGAACATTGGGCCGCTAACTAAAGACATGAATCATGGTGGAAGTTTCAGTTTGGACAATTAATCCTCAATCTCTTATGAGAATATTATCTGTTGTCAAATGCTTATGCATTAAAGAGGAGTCCATTATTTGTTGTCTATGTTGTCCCGGTATGGATGTCTAAGTTGAGAATAATCAAAAAGCGAGAAATCCAATGCGAACTTTCTCCTTAGACCTTTGTACAGGCGGCATAGAGGTACCCCTTTGTGACACTTGGTTGAAACATATGTTATGCAATGATAATCCGTGTTAATCCAAGCTAATTAGGACAAGGTGCGAGCACTATTAGTAATCTATGCATGAGGCTTGCAACTTATAAGATGTATTATGCATAACACGTATGATTTATTACTACCGTTGACAAAATTGTTTCTATGTTTTCAAAATGAAAAGCTCTAGCACAAAAATAGTAATCCATGCTTCCCTCTGCGAAGGGCCTATCTTCTACTTTATTGTTGAGTCAGTTTACCTACTTCATTCTATCTTAGAAGCAAACACTTGTATGCACTGTGTGCATTGATTCTTACATGTCTACCTATTGCACTTGTTATATTGTTTTATGTTGACAATTATCCATGAGATATACATGTTGAAGTTGAAAGCAACCGCTGAAACTTATATCTTCCTTTGTGTTGCTTCAAAGATTTCTACTAAGAATTTATTGCTTTATGAGTTAACTCTTATGCAAGTCTTATTGATGCTTGTCTTGAAAGTACTATTCATGAGAAGTCTTTGTTATATGGTTCAATTGTTTATTCATTGTCTTTACCATTGCTTCGAATCGCTGCATTCATCTCATGTGCTTTACAATAGTATTGATCAAGATTATGATAGCATGTCACTTCAGAAATTATCATTGTTATCGTTTACCTACTCGAGGGCGAGTAGGAACTAAGCTTGGGGATGCTTGATACGTCTCAAATGTATCTATAATTTCTTATGTTCCATGCTACTTTTATGATGATACTCACATGTTTTATACACACTTTATGTCATTATTATGCATTTTCCGAGCACTAACCTATTGACGAGATGCCGAAGAGCCGATTCTTTGTTTCTCGCTGTTTTTGGTTTCAGAAATCCTACAAAGAAAATATTCTCGGAATTGGACGAAATCAACGCCCGGGGTCTTATTTTTCCACGAAGCTTCCAGAAGACCGAGGGAGATACGAAGTGGGGCCACGGGGCGCCGACACCATAAGGCGGCGCGGCCAGGGTGGGCCCCGCGCCGCCCTGTGGTGTGGGGCCCCCGTGCCTCCTCCGACTCCGCCCTTTTGCCTACTTAAAGCCTTCGTCGCGAAACCCCCAGTACCGAGAGCCACGATACGGAAAACCTTCCAGAGACGCCACCGCCGCCAATCCCATCTCGGGGGATTCAGGAGATCGCCTCCCGCACCCTCGCCGTGAGAGGGGAATCATCTCCCGGAGGAATCTTCATCACCATGATCGCCTCCGGATTGATGTGTGAGTAGTTCACCCCTGGACTATGGGTCCATAGCAGTAGCTAGATGGTTGTCTTCTCCTCATTGTGCTATCATGTTAGATCTTGTGAGCTGCCTATCATGATCAAGATCATCTATTTGTAATGCTACATGTTGTGTTTGTTGGGATCCGATGAATATGTAATACTATGTCAAGTTGATTATCAATCTATCATATATGTTGTTTATGTTCTTGCATGCTCTCTGTTGCTAGTAGAGGCTCTGGCCAAGTTGATACTTTTAACTTCAAGAGGGAGTATTTATGCTCGATAGTGGGTTCATGCCTCCATTGAATCTGGGACAAGGATGGAAAGTTCCGAGGTTGTGGATGTGCTCGTTGCCACTAGGGATAAAACATCAATGCTTTGTCTAAGGATATTTGTGTTGATTACATTACGCACCATACTTAATGCAATTATCTGTTGTTTGCAACTTAATACTGGAAGGGGTTCGGATGATAACCTGAAGGTGGACTTTTTAGGCGTAGATGCATGCTGGATAGCGGTCTATGTACTTTGTCGTAATGCCCTGATTAAATCTCATAGTACTCATCGTGATATGTATGTGCATTGTTATGCCCTCTCTATTTATCAATTGCCCAACTGTAATTTGTTCACCCAATATGCTATTTATCTTATGGGAGAGACACCACTAGTGAACTGTGGACCCCGGTCCATTCTTTTACATCTGAAATACAATCTATCGCAAACTCTGTTTCTTTATCGTTCTTCGCAAACAAACATCATCTTCCACACTATACATCTAATCCTTTGTTTACAGCAAGCCGGTGAGATTGACAACCTCACTGTTACGTTGGGCAAAGTACTTTGATTGTGTTGTGCAGGTTCCACATTGGCGCAGGAATCCCTGGTGTTGCGCCGCACTACACTCCGCCACCAACAACTTTCACGTGTTCCTTGACTCCTACTGGTTCGATAAACTTGGTTTCTTACTGAGGGAAAACTTGTCGCTGTACGCATCACACCTTCCTCTTGGGGTTCCCAACGAACGTGTGCATTACACGCCATCACGAATAATCTCTGAATGCCGCAAAACTTTGCGAAGGTAAGACCCCAGATCCGTTCTGAGCGGCGTGGCACCGTCTCTGACGTCGGTTTGCTACTTTTTCCGTATCAACAGATACGAAGAAAAATCCTAACTGGACACGTTAGGTACCCGAAAAATATGACCGGGACTCGACGTAATGGTAAGACCTTAAGCGGCACTCCGTCGAAGTTTACACCAGTATCCCGAGATCATGTCCAGGGACGTGATCTTGAAGTAGGTTTTTGCGGATTGCCACTAGAGCAGTTAACTAGTACCTGATCCGTCAGATGAACTAGCCCCAACTACCATCATCCCTGTACAATATATGATTGTGTATACAAAGATATGAGATAAAAGTCGACAGAGTTATTGGATAATTAAAGTTGAAGATTTTCCTTGATTCTTCGATTCAAGCAAAATCTCGGGGGCTACTGACATAGGCATCCCCAATGGGCCTGCCGAAGATAGTACCCTGGGTTTACTGAAGGCCCATAACTCGAAGAATAAGAAGATTCGGAAGCCCAAGTTATTATTAAGGAAAGCTAGAGTTGTATTAGGAAGAACTACTTGTAATCTTGCGGGACGGGTTAGAAACCCTCCCGGACTCTGTAACTTATGTATTACGGATCCCTCGGCTCCGCCTCCTATATAAGGGGGAGTCGAGGGACAAAGAGAGGATCGATTCATTGTGCTACGCAACCCTAGTTTTTACATCGTCGAGTACTTTTCGGCTGAAACCTTCGAGATCTACTTGCCCTCTACTTCCGACTAAAACCCTAGTCTACAATCTGTAGGCATTGATTAGTTAATCCCTTGTCAGCGGGTGGGCCAAAAAGTTGGTAGGGTCAGCGTCGGTAGTAAAACAAACATACCCGAAACTACCACATCGGTCTAAGAACACAATCAGAATTTAATTCTACCGATAAATGTGACGAAAAAGCCAGTGTTAAGCTCTATTTGTTCCACAATGTCACAATGTTCTCGGTCTCAGACCGAGCAAAGATATTACATTTGATCCAATGTTTTCAACCTCTGACTGTGCAAAGATGATCAGTACAACGTGGGTGATATGGAGGTCCAGGAATAGCTGGACACATGATCGAGGCTTTTTTTTGATCCTACAAAAGCCTTGAAGATGGATACGGAGTCCCTGGCTGTCTTGGTTCTTCTGAATAATTTGCCAAAGGTCCTACCTAATCATGGCTGGCGTGCACCTGAAGAAGGTTCGGTTAAAATCAACACTGGTGGTGGTCTAGCCTTTGATGCTTGGAAATGAGGTAAGGTAGGTGTTGAAAGATCAAGGTCCACCTTCCTAGGAGCATGGAGTAAACCCTATGAGGGGGTGACAAATCCTATAATTGTCGATACCTTGGCGATGAGGGGTGGTGTGATTTTGCTCGTCTTCGAGGATATCCAAGTTTGGTGTTGGAGACCTAGTGGCTGGAGATGGTGAATCTCTAGAACGCTCGTCACGACTCTCGATCGGTTGTGGCACTGATTATTCGAGAAGTAGGAGAGCTAGCTTATAGTTTTAATTCCTTTGTTATTCAACATACTTTACGATTAGTGAATGTGAAAGTCTCGACTCATCTTTGTGCCAAGTTGGCTTGCACATTGATGGTGATGGGTAGGTGCCTTGATAGTGTTCCAGACTTTCTTGCAACCAGTCTTCAAGTTAGTGAAGTTGTTCTGCTTTGTGTTGAATAAAGGTCTCTGATTTCATCGAACAAAAGAAGCTCTAGCGTTACATCAAGTCACTAACGGGTCACCGTCTCTAGTTGTGATAGCTGCATCTCGACGTTCTTCCATACATACAAACTTGACTATAACCTTCAAGATTCTCGACCCTCGACCACTCCACCACACGAGTTGAGAATCTTAGGCGGGCAGACAAAACTTCACAAGGTAGGAACTTGAACTGTTGCTTCATCCCGCGGCCCAAGGAACCAACCATGATGATATGATGAAACACGGGAAACAGAAGACATATAGCTATCCGACATCGACCAAAAAGGAGAAACATGGACAAGGATGGAGTCGATAAACCATTATTCCACAAACCAGCCACCTACACAAGAGATACACAAAGCTAACACAAAAAAAAACTAGTTGTGTAAATGATGCGGGGTGGCCTTCGGACACCTCCACACCAAGACCAACAAGTCCCCC
>NC_061511.1:183582200-183608093 GCF_022539505.1 Lolium rigidum | reverse complement strand
TTAAGGATGGCAATTTTACCCACGGGTACGGGTACCCGCGGGTACCGTACCCATATGGGCAGGGTATGGGTACACTTTTATGCCCATGGGTAGTAACCATACCCTGCTCACTAATTCATGGGTAGGGCATGGGTATAGCCTCATACCCGCGGGTATACCCATACCCTGCCCGTTTATTATCAATTTCTTATGTGATATATCTAATTTTGTTGACTTATGAGTTAAAATATGAGAATGTGCTTTTTATGTTTTATTAATTTTTATGTACTCAACTACCTGTTATTGAGTTGAGATAATTCATTTTTTCAATCATATTTGTTGTCGAGAAATATAAAATTACGAGTGACTTGTATACAATTTGGCCTACCCACCGGGTACCCAACGGGTACGGGTACCCGCCGGGTATGGGTATGGGTAAAGTTTTATACCCGCGGGTACGGGTATGGGTGGAAGTTTGTACCCATTGACTATACGGGCATGGGTATGGTATTGCTCTACCCTGCCCATACCCTGCCCATTGCCATCCTTACCTCCAATCCTTATGGTCTTTATACGCCATTGCCTATACCTTATGCACCATGGACCGATATTAATATGGATTTTGTCCTAGGGTTGCCTCGCACCAAACATGGTCATGATTCAATCTTTGTGGTAGTGGATAGGTTCTCTAAGATGGCACATTTCATACCTTGCCATAAGACCGATGATGCTTCACACATTGCTTCATTGTTTTTCAGGGAAATTGTCCGCCTACACGGAGTACCGGCAAGCATTGTGTCGGATCGCGACGTAAAGTTCATGAGCTATCTATGGAAGTCACTCATGGCAAAGTTTGGAGTGAAGCTCTTATTCTCATCGTCCTCGCACCCTCAAACCGATGGACAAACGGAAGTGGTCAATAGAAGCCTCTCCACTCTCCTACGCATCCTCGTGAAGAAAAACTTGAATTCATGGGAAGAGTGCCTTCCACACGCGGAGTTCGCCTACAACCACGCCAAGCACTCTACAACATTAAAGAGTCCCTTCATGGTCGTCTACGGCTTCGACCCTCCCACGGCACTCGACATACTACCACTCCCTCTTCATGAGAGAACGAACATGGACTTCGACAAGCGCACCGCCGCCATGAAGAAACTACACGAAGAAACAAGAGAAACTATTCAAGAACATGTGCTTCGTCAAGCTACACGCCTCAACACCAAGAAGAAGGAACGCATCTTTGAAGAAGGCGACCTCGTTTGGATCCACCTCCGGAAAGAAAGATTCCCTCATGAACGCAACTCAAAGCTCAAGCCAAGAGGAGATGGGCCCTTCAAGGTCCTCAAACGCATCAACAACAATGCTTACGTCATCGACATCCCGACCTCCAAGTACTTGGTGAGCAACATGTTCAACGTGTCGGACTTATCGCCATATCATGAAGATGAAGAGGAACACGAGTCGAGGACGACTCTTTCCCAAGGGGGGGAGATGATGCGGGGTGGCCTTCGGACACCTCCACACCAAGACCAACAAGTCCCCCAAGTGGACAAATGACTCGGGCTTGAGTCAAAGCGCTACATGATAAGGTGAACTCGCTCCTCACCACCCTTGACCTCGGTACCCCTTTGGATGGAATGCTACCTCATGCCGACGTCCTTTGTGTCATTAGGTACAAGGTGCATCGAGACCCCGGAGAGGAGGACATCCCATGGTCAAGGGGAGGAGAGGGGCATCAAGTCATGAAGATGGACACGAAGCTGGACCCGACGTCACTCGAGGCGCTTGAAGGAAGAGAAGACGCTGGCCGGTCCAGGACCCGGTCAACCGGCCCCACAACCGGATAGTCCGGTCCCAGGCCCGGTCAACCGGTCGCCCAACCGGACTCCCCTCTGCCTCGTACCGGAAACCAACCGGACGGAAATCTGCTAAGTTTCCGGTTGGCGACCGGTCGACCGGACCCACGACCGGACCATCCGGTCCCAGGCCCGGTCTGACCGGCCCCAGACCGGATTTGACGGAAAGTCTCCACCAAACTGCCTAAGTTATCCTGTTATGTACCTTTTCGCCTTGCTGGCCATGTATGCCTATATAAGGACCCTAGACCCCTCCTTTACCCTTTAGACATAATTTTGAGCTTAAACCAACTTTGAGCTTAGTCTCCCTAGGGTTAGCATCCATCTTGGACAAGCATCCCTCTGTAATCAAGGCCATCCTTGTTGTTGATTTGGATATTGTTGAGTGAGATTCTAGTGCAAGTCACTCTCTCTCCCTCACCAATCTCTTTTCTCCAACACCAATCTCTCACCGGGAATTCCGCCGCGTGCCTCTTCCGGGTGATTCTATTGGCGTGGTCCATCGAGCCACGGGGGTAAGTATCGGGTGTATCGGGTTGGTGTGCGTGCGTGAGTACCGTGTTCCTCGTGTCCTTCGTGTTCCTCGCACTCTCCCACCTTTTCCCCTCGATCCTTGGGTCAAATCGCGAGATCGGGCCAACCCCTAGATCTCAGATCTCATCAGTAAAGACCCATGGTTTTCCCCACCTCCGAGTGCCTTGAAGGCCACCGAAGATGAAGGGAACCGATGTGGATGGGGGTGGAGGACTTGAGGACTATGTCCTCTCTGTGATGTTTCCGCTATGGTAAATTATTACTTAGCTTGTATTTAGAAGTAACCATATCATATACCCAAAAATATATAATCCCTCCATCTCAAAATATAATGCATATAAGTTTAGTCAAAAGTCAACATCTTCTAAGTTTCATCAAGTTTATACAAAAAATATGAACATCTAGAATAATAAATCAATACCAGTAGATTCTCCATAAAGTATATTTTCTCAATATATGGATATATATTCAGTATTGTAGATGTTGATGTTTTTTCGTAAATATTTTGCCAAACTTAGTATGGCTTGAATTTTTACTAAACTTATATGCCTTATATATTTGGGCGGAGGGAGTATCAGACAAGCCCCCGTTAGATTGTACTTTAAATTGAAGAGATTAGAGAATAGGAAAAAATGCTCTTTATCTTGGATTTCATGCATGAATTATTTTTTTCGTGTTTATACTCCTTTTTTCACTACCACGCCATTGAAATTCATACACGTTAAGTTTTACCAACAACAATCAACACTAGGATGTCATAATTCGATTAGTTTAAGTTACCTTGTAGGGGTAACTATCATTCACCCTTTTAAGATGTCAATGTAGGATGTTGTCAAGTTGAATAATGGGGAGGGAAAAATATAGAATGATGTTTAATATGGAGTTTTTACATGATTTATTGGTTCAAGTTCATACTCCTTTCTTCACTGCCACACCATCAGAAATCATATGTAGCAAGTTTTCCAACAATGATGTCACCACTATTGGAGATGCATTGACGAATGCTTCATTGTTGGTCAAACATGCCATGTAGGATTTTTATGATGTGGAGAGTAATGAAGGAAGAGGGGAGTAAGGTTGTATGAACATAAAACAACACTGTGATATAGGCTCAAAGATAGAGAGACATGGAGAGAGAGGGAGAAAGGGGAGAGAGGGGGGATTGAGAGGGAGGAGAGAGAGAGAGAGAGTTTTCATACCCTTAATTGGCCAATCTAAGATCCAACCAGTGGCATTGTATGGCATATTGTTGGTTGATGACATGAGCATGTCTATGTATAAGTTAACCAATGAATTGTTGAAAATGCTGTAACATGATTAATTTGAGTTACATAATTAGGAATTATTTGTTAACCTTTTTCGAGAAGTCACAACAAGATTTCTGCGCAGTTATAACATGGAGAAAGAGAAAGTGAGTTCTCTTCTAAATAAAGATGCCCATTCATATGCCAAGAGATGCCAATATTTTCATTGTATAAGATGGCTCTGATTCTTCACCTATTTTGCAAACAAATCGAACAAACATTTTCACAACGATGTAAACATCATTCATTTATTTGCTAGAGATATCTAGAGATGACCTTTTTTTTGTTCTCACGGATACATAAAAGCTTTGTGTATCGTCACACTCAAAGAAAGAGTTTTATTATACCACGGTTAAAAAAGAACATTGTATCCTTTGCCATACAAAAGAGTAACTCTCTTGGTAGATCGCACTTAAACCTACCGTACCCGCTCTAACCAGGTCCTATCCCCATCCGGGGATAACCTTGTTTTCATTCTCATACACGTTTACTGAAAACATCTTCGTAGTATTGGCCCTAGGTGGTCAGCGTGGTAAGTAGTCTCAAGCAAACATGCATGGATAAAAAACATTCATGATATAGCACAAAATAAAAAGAGGTATTAGCACCCAAGTACAACAACTTGTCTAGGAGGAGCAAATGCATACGACAACTCGTGAAAGTGAATGATGCAGTACACGAACTTGCATCGGGGGAGTGGATAGGTACAAAAGCAATCAGAAGGCGACATGTGGCATTGAAAATTTTGCAAAAAGACCTATGTATTTTTTTATTTTAAACTTGAGACCATGAGCTGCCTAACTGCCTTACACGTAGGTTCCACCCGTCAGTGGCTTGAACAAATAACTAAAACTAAATGCGAGTAGAGGGGAGTAGAACTCACAATCTAACGCATCAGTATACATGCGCTTGCCATTACACCACACAATATTTCATTACAAAAATTTAGGACATAGTTTTATAATAGGAGTGGCGCCGAGGAGTAACCTACATTATTGATAATAGCGTACAGTAAGATATTGCGAAAGCATAAGCACAAGAGCTGCCAATACGGATTTGAAATGTGGAAACAATTTTTATTGGAAAAGAAAGTAAACGTAGCAACTAATATAGCAACACGCGGAATCGAAAAATTATTTTAACTCATAGATGTAGAAGCATCGATAAAAAAAAAAAGTGAAGCACTTGATATAAATCGGACCCATTGTTCGTCAGTGGTTTTCACTTGTGTTCAGCTAGTCAATTCTCCATGGATAAAAATGTATTACGGTGCAGCGTGCGATACTAACTACTAAATCGAGAGCAGAGCACGCCGTCGTCACGGCGTGCAATGCAGGTATGTACCTCGGCGAAGAGGACGGTGTCGTAGGACCCGGAGAGCTCAAGCAGTTCGTCGTTGCTGCACTTGCCGTGATAGGTTGCACACGAAGAGCTCACACAGTTGTAGCCGCCGCTGCGACCCCTCCTTCTCTGTTTCGAACATGGGTGTACGCATTATGCGAAGGCTGGGACATCCTACAGTCTGAACAGGTATTCACGGTTTGAATATATAAATGATAATGTCCATGAAATTACGGCAATTGGTCCGGGGTGTATTGGCATGTAGGGTGCTTGTTGTGGTGTTAGGGCTTGGGTTCTAATCCTCTCTTTGTGCATGTTGTTTTAATTATTTGGTCAACCAACTGACAGGTGGAACCTGCTTGTACGGCATCTCATGGTATTAGGTTAAAAAAAACATATATGGGTCTTTTTGCAAAAAAATTAATGTTACATGTCCCCTTTTGATCGCTTTTGTACCTATTCGCTCCCACCATGCAAGTTTATGCACTGCAACATTCACTTTTGCAAGTTGTTATATGAATTTGCTCCTCCTAGACAAGTTATTGTACATGGGGTGCTAATACCTCAAATAAAAATGTCCTCTATACACCTGGAGATGCTCTGCTATGAACTATATTTATGCCATAAACAAGTTTGCAGAACATGAACACTCCTAATGATGAAAAGTTTACCTATGGATACGAGCATCCATGGGTACCAAACCAATATTCAACCACATCGTGAATGTTATGGTATGGATAGGGCATGTGTATACTGTTTCGTTCAGAATGTGAAAATAAAAATGTAAGCACATATACACATTCAATAGGTAGGCCAAAAAAATCGTTAAAAATATGTTCTATTTTGGGCTACAGAAAAGGACAATTTTTGGGTTAGAAAAGGAGTATTTTATCTCTTTAAATTTCTTTAGCCTAAAATAGTGTATTTTGTTTTATGAAAACTTTGCCCAAATATACATAGCCTATATATGTATTGACGAAACAAAATCTAGATTTTTCGTTTAGAAACAGAGCAACAGTGTGCTTGGGTGCCACGAATCTGTGTCCCAGAGTTTCTTGATACTCA
Organism: Lolium rigidum; assembly: GCF_022539505.1. NCBI lineage: Eukaryota > Viridiplantae > Streptophyta > Magnoliopsida > Poales > Poaceae > Lolium > Lolium rigidum. The sequence goes on along the minus strand of NC_061511.1, from coordinate 183,602,014 downwards.
CTCCATCCTTAAGGGCGCATTTGGTAGCTGGCCTCGTCTTGGCTGGCAGCGGTCCAACAATTTTCAGCATGTTTGGTTACCTGGCCTCGCCCACGTTCTTGCAGGAACCACTTCTTAAAGCACCCTCGGGCCATATGCCCTAGAGGAACGCTCGAGTCGGCCGTTTCTAGCGAGCTTCCGGCAGAACTCGAGAACGCCGCGGTTCCCGCAGAGCCACCGCGAGCTCGAGCGGGACGGCGAAATCTCGGCGGGATACCGCGCTTGAAATTTCGCCACCGTATAGAGGGGCGGATCTCTCACCGCCAAATCCAAATTCCCCATTTCCCCCATTTTCGAGCTCATCCACCCTTCCAGATCTAGGGACATGGCCAGCTCTTCCTCACCCGCACGGTCGGCGAAGCTTGCGGCGGCGACGGTGGCTGTGGTGGCAGCTACTGGCCGCGAATGGTCGTCTTCTTCCTCTGCGTCGATGACTTCGGTTGTGGTAAGCTTCTGCAAAACCTAGCCTTAGATCTAGATCTTGTGGGTACACAGGGGGTCTGAGCGAATCCATTGTAGGACATTCCTTCGTCCCTGGTCGATGTTGTGGAGGTTGTCTTGGTTGCATCTGACTCTACCACTGGGACGCTGGTGCTGCGTGCATCTTCGTTAGGGTCCCCTACTTCCCCGACCTCGGTGCTGCGTGTGGCTCCCCTGACTGTAAGGCCGCTCTTACTTTTCTCGCTCTTCATTAATGTGGTACTGCTTATAGGCGTGGATGTGGTACTGGTAGTTTATTGATGTGGTAGTGCTTAAGGATGTGGTAGTGGTAGTACATTGATCTGCTAGTGTTTGTCATGTAGGCGATCATACCATTGGGCTCCCCTGATCTTTCTGCACACACTGTCAATGTTGAGCAATGTCTGATTTCAAGCAAACCAACAATGGTTTGGAAACCTGAGCTTTCAGAGTTTGTGCTCAACCGGTTGGTTCAGCTTGTCCGTAGCGGCATCTGTTTCAACATGGGATTCAAAGAGCAGCAGATGAAGAAGGTATCTGCTGATGTTCTTGCATTCGCTGGCATACATGTGACCACTCTTCAGCTCTACAACCATATCAGAAACTGGAGGACCAAGTGGAGCGTTCTTGCATTCTTGCATTCGCTGGCATACGAACTATGCTCAGATGAAGACGATCTTTACGCCCCGGTTTGTCTGCAGGGCGCAACTATTCCAACCTAACTTGTTGGTTAGGGCTATCGACTTCATTGCAGACAACGACGAATAGTATGCCGAGTACCGTAAACTGCAGCCACCGGAGAGGAGGAGCTGGCTTAGGACCTGGCTTTGCAAGCAGTTTCATGCTTAGTGTTTCTGCATCCTTGGCCATGATCTGCTGATTTTGGGAGGTGGTTTCGTATCCCTTCATTAGCTAGGACTTGCTTGAACTTGATCCCCGGTTAGTAATTATGAACTTGTTCGAGGTGGTATATACTAACCTCTCGTGTGATGAACCTGCGATGCGTCACGAAGTATAGTTGCTTCGCTCGTGATGCACCGCCCACTAAGTAGTTGATGTGTATTACCAGCACCCTTTGTGATGAACTGAATATGATGTGTGTTGTAATTCAGTTATTAGTAGGGAAGGGTTTAGCATAGCTCTCTCCTATCTACAACCAAACATGGTGTGGGCTTCACGAGCAGAGAAGAAAGTAGTCTATGCAGGCACCCAAACAATGGGATCTGGCTTCCCTTTCCGATGCAGAAAAAACCGCCTAGTCTACCAAACGACCCGTGTTTCATGGCCCATGACCCATCTTGTTGGTGCAGTGGTGCAAAAAATCCATGCAAACTACCAAACGCGCCCTAAATAACGTGGATCCACATATTTATGGAGAGTAGAGCTTGATTGCAATTGTGGCAATGTCTCATTGCGGCAAAGAAAAGCTGTGCTGACTTGGTCACCCGGAAGCTGATTTCTATAATTCATCTATAGAGTAGGCCTCACCGGACAGCTAGCTACAGAAACAGTACGTGTTTTCTTTGCTTTCTCTTGTGTGGATACCGTATATACGTACGAACGGGGACTATAATCTTCTGGAAAGGTCGAAAATCAATAGCAGGGCCAGACCGAATCCACTTTCTGGAAACTTCGGCCATGCAGTTGAAGTCCGTTGCTTTAGCTTCGAGGCATGGACCGTGCGTCCAGTCTTATCTGGGCGTGCGACGCAAAGTTTTTACACTTCCATTTTCTAACAAGAATCTTAAGCGCTATTGAGGTCCTCAAGAATCAGGACTCAGGGTGTCTCGGTCAGCAGTCTACCGTGGCCCGTGACAAATTAACTTGGTTTGGTTTTCGCTGTCGATTTATCTTTAATCTCTACAACCTGAAAGGGAGGGGAGGTCGCATATGTCTATGCTTCAAGAGCGACACCCTTGAACAGTTGAACCGAGAACTTGGAAAGTATCGTTGAGATATTTACTCTATTTTTTCATTCACGGTTTTCTTGGCGGATGAATTTTAATAATCTTTCTACCATGCACGCTAGGTAGTGTGTACAGTTTCATCCCGTTTTTCCTCAGGTCAATCCATGTTATTTTTGCGAAACATGATGAACCAACACTGCACGAATCGCAAGGCAGGAATTGAATGGACGACACATGCACGATATCCAGCATTCGCAGATAGATCATCTAGACATGTCGACACACGTTGTTTCGGCGCGTGCTAGCTGCTGCTCCAGTGCTCCCGCTTTTACCACGGGTAGATCAGGTCTTTCCGCCACCGGATGTGGTGGGAGCGAAAACTCAATCTCTGTCGTGTGCGGCGATGCAACAAGGAAACTTTGCATGGTGAAATAGCTTTTGAAAGCCTAAATCGGCTGAGGCTAGAGTGGGTACTGCCAGTGGATGATCGACTCGCGAAATACTTCGACGGCTGCTAGGATGAATTGACATGCCGCTTCTAAGTATACCCGGCTAATAATTGGATTAATGCTGTCCTTGTCTAGTTATATCCGTTGGTACTGTAATTAATCTACAATTGTCAGGCAGAGCGCAGACAGTTTGACCCTATTACGGCTCCACCTCCACTATGCCATGACAAGAAATTTTAGCTAAAGAAACTGCAGCCTGCCGCGGTGCGATGTTGACTACTCCCTCCGTCCACAATTAAGTGGACATCTAGCCCTAAACTTTTGTTCACAAAAGAGTGTACTCCTATCTTTCCAATGCACTTTAATTGCTTCTCTTTCATAGCACGGAAATCAAACCCAATAATATTGAGCATGTGTTCTCCTTGTTTTCTACAAGCACTTAGCTTATTGGAGGTGAACTAATTAAAGAGGGGAGATGCATATTCCCAATGCATTTTTTACTTCACTTCATAATGTATCTTGAAAATTCCGCACGTACATTTATTTGTGGACGGAGGGAGTACCACTAAACGAGATCCTTGTCATCCTTGACACCTTCGTCACCGGTAGCAATCCCCCATTAGTTTCGTCGGGCCGCCGATCTTGGTTTCTGCCATCATTATTTGGCTTTCTCGGAGTTATTGGTGCGGCTGAATCGTGATCAGCAACTCAGACAGTCAGCACGGCACTGCTATATTTCTTGCGGATTCTGGCATGGGGTCCTCCGACATGATCCTCCCGACGGCAACAGCTAACCGCGGTTTAAAATTCCCAGTTGCTCGGGCCGGCCATTCTGAGGCTAGTAGATACTGCGTGCAACTTGCTTGTAGCTTTAACTAGGAGTGGCGAGCTCTGGATCATCTAATCTTTTTTGTTTTTGTTGGAGGAGCTTCTGATAATCTGATGTGTCGATGTGTCATCGTGCGCTACGGGACAAACGCGCTACTGTTGGCTGGTGCCCCTACAACCTACCATTGACAATTCGACAGCACGGGGGTACACTAGACTTTTGTTGTTGCGCCAAGAGATCTCAGCTGGTAATCGCGAAGCCGAAAGGCCTGTTCGGTTAATCCCCTTTCCAAGAGGATTAGAGTGGATTAGGGAAAATTTTCAACTTACATGTCAGGACTGCTATTGACACCGGTGGAGGCTGCTCTGTTTAGTCCCATCTTACCTATGAGAAATGATCGCGACCAGCAATTTAAGCGAGAGATCTACTCCTCCCTTTTAGTTCGAGCTTTCGAGGTGGAGTGACCTTTCCGCTTGTAGATGGACCGAATGCGCATAAACATCTAAACATATGCTGAGTGCTAGACTAAATTGAGTAGATGCTCTAACATTACAACTGATTAAAGACCCTTCCAATACACTTGAGTCCCAACTGAAACAAACAAGCCCTAAAAGGGCGATTGGTCCCGGAATCCGACGTACTTTTACTCTGCTCATGTATCTAATCTCGGGCTGGAGTTATTCGTGTTCGCCTTTGGCCTAGTGTTGATTTGCATAAAATAGTGGTGTGTTTTCCTATTTGCACATGCTAGAAATTTTACAAATCAAAGAGTCCCTAAAATTTGCTAGGAGGCCCTAAACTATTCTAACAACATATGTAGCAGTGACATAGCAGCGGAAGTCAGATGCACGTCATTTTTGTACCATGGTGAAGTCAGAGGCAGTGAATGACATAGAAGCCGAGTTTTGAGGACTAGTGCTAGTGGTTTGAGGCTATGCATCGATGGTGAACTTGCTTGCTATTTCAGGCTCCATCGTAGCAACGGCATACAAGTGGGGGCATTAGAGCATCTCCAGTCGCGTCCCCCAAACCGCGCCGGATTGAGCGTTTGGGGGACGTGTTTCGTTCGTGCCGCGTTTGGGGGACGTCGCTCCCCAGTCGCGTCCCCCAAACAAAATTTCGCAAATTTTAAACTTAACTAGATTCGATTAGATTCGTCCAAACTTACATAGATTCGAACGAAATTTGACTAACTTTAAAACTAAACCTAATCTAGAACCACTTGCGGCGGCCGGAGGCGTCGTAGTACTGCTTGGAAGTTGTACATCTCGTCGGTGGACGACCTCCCGCTTGACGCGCTCGTCCATGGGCTCGTCCTTCACCAAGCCGCTTGGTCTGCCTCGCCGTCGTCGATGAGGTCCACCGGCGGCTTGCCGGAGTCGCGGATGGACATGGCGATCGCCGCGTCCGGGTTGCCCCTCCGGGCGTCCTTGTCGTCCATGGACGCCAAGAACGCCGCCCGCAGCCCTGGGCAGTCCTCGGGGTCGTCGGCTGCCGGCGATGAGCCGCTGCTGCCGCTCGTACTCCGCCAGCAGCGCCGCCTGCGACGCTTCCTCCGGCTCCTCCTTCACCTCCGGCTTCGGGATGAGGAGGGCGCCGCCGCGCCTCCCTTGCTTCCGCCCGCTGCCGCTACCGCCCATGTCGGATCCGCCCGCTCCTCGGCGGTGAGTTGAGCCCGACGGGCCTTGATGGCGTCCCACCATTGCTGCGTGCGCGGCTTCGGCGGCGGCGGAACGCCAATGCCGTTCACGGCCATCTTCCAGCCGCCGGCCGCTGGCAGCCGCATGTCCGGCGGGGCCGGATACCGGGCGTGGTACGGCGCCCACGCCTCCGCCACGGTGAGGCTGCCGCGTCCGAAGCCGTTCGCCGCGGCGATCTTGCGGGAGGACGAGCTCGACATTTTTTGAGCGGCGAGGAGAGGATCTGGGAGGGGGGAGGCGGCGGCGACGAGAAGGATTATGAGCGGCGATAACTGCAGGGCGTCTTAAAACAGCGGCGGCAGCGGGTGGTTGCACGCAATAACTCCGGCGCGGACGGCCACGCGGCCATGCACGACGAGACGCGTCCCTGCGTCGCCTGGGAAAACAGGGACGCCATTAACGTCGCTTGACCAAAGGTAGGCGACGGGGTTTTAGCCTTCCGTGCCGCTGACGGGTCGGGCCCGCGTCGGTTGGCCTCGCTTTTCGTTGTGTCCGGCGTCCCCGGAACGTCCCCTGTGGGACGGGGACGGGCTCGGGGCGCCGGACACCGTATCGGGCCGCGCCGGACAAAAATGGGCTTTGGGGGACGCGGCTGGAACGCTTTTTTTGTCCGGCGCGCCCCAAATCCCTTTGGGGGACGGTTTGGGGGACGCGACTGGAGATGCTCTTAGCACAAGAGAAGTTCAATGTCCTACCTTTTATGGTGAAAATTTAAGGTCGTTCTTTAATGGTCGTGCATGATAATGGCCTTGTCGAAGGCATTGTTTTGAGAGCGGTGACTTTCATCAGGGTGAAAACCTAAAATCTATAATCGGGTGACGATGAGGATTGTGCACTGTTTTCTTCTTGGAGGTATCACTTTTAAAAAACTTGAACTTCAGGTGTTATCATGGTGGTATTTGTGTTGCTGCTCACTATAGCGGGACTTCTCCCTTTTTAGCTTGGCTATGTGCATCCGAACTACCATTAGATGATGTCGTTGTTGCAGAGCCTATATGCAATTTATATCTTGGCGATATCAATATATTCTCTTTATTGAAAAATGTGTCATAACCAGCTTTCATTTCTTACAAAAATAGCCATCCCAGTGAAGCGGTTCCCTAGGATCCGAATCATGGAGGGCTTTGTTGCCTTGTTGGTTGAGAATAAAAATTGTTGCTATAGTTGCTGCTTCTGTATCGAGTTTATCCTACGCGACCATGCATGTTGGCAGGTCGCCATACAGTCATAGACGAGGGAGAGACGAAGATTGAGAATGGATTAGGCTATTGATCATGACTACCTGAAAGAGTTAGGAACCTCGGCCGAATAAAACTGCAACAAGAGGAAGGTTCAGTTAGTAGCCAAACCATTGTCCAATGCGGTGGCCGGCGGATATCTAATTGCAGTATAGCACCAATCAACAGAGATAAGTGCTCACCTCACCGGTTGGTAATTGGTAGTCCAACCAGTTTAACAAATAATTATCCTGATGCATTTTAGAAAGGCGACTGCTTCCATAGACCCCCAACGTCGAACGGGTATGTTGAGCGGAACACAAGAACGACCCAGATTACTCCGCGGCGAGGGGCAGGATCGTCTTTTCAACTTCGATTCGGGTATAGAAATGCCCGCTCCAAAACCCGCAGGACCCGTTAGCCCGAGGAGGTACGCGTATCACCGCGAGAATACATACACGCCCGTACACCTCTTCCGCGTACACGCCCGTACCCCTTCCGCGTACACGCCCGTATCCCTTCCGCGTACACGCCCGTCAATGCCCACGGGTCCACACACGGGTCCACGCACACGCGCACAGTCCAAAAGAGTCCACTACTTTATCCCCAGTCGGCCGCATCCCCTCCCCACCATCCCCATTTCCGGCAAAAAGCAGAGGAGAGAAAACCCTAACCCTAGTTCTTCGGCGAACGAAGCCTCTCTCCCTACACTCCCATTTCTTCGGCGAAGCAGAGATCCGGCAATGGACATGAACCTAGCCGCGGCTGCTGCTGGTTTGGAGGGCGGAGAGGGAGCGGCTGCGGCTGCGGCTGCGGGGGCGGCCGCGGGAGAGGTTGCGGGAGCGGGAGCTGGAGCGGGAGCGGCTGCGCCTTCTGCTGCGGCGGCGGACATCGGCGCGGGAGCTGCTGGTGCTGATCTGGGCGGCATCGCTGATGCGGTGGCTGCTGCTGCTGCTCGCGCCGCTGCCGATAGGGAGGCGGCGTACAAGGAAATCGACGCCATGTACGAGGCCAGCCGATACGTCCAGCCCTGCGAGGTAAATCTATGTCTCCCCTCTCGGATCCGGTAACCCCTGCAAAGTAGATGTAGTAGATGCGCGTGGATGCTATGTCGATCCGGTAACTGCAGCTATGTCCTCGAGTACATCGAGCCCTGCGAGTTAGATCTACTCCCTCCGTCCGGAAATAAGTGGATCTTGTATTAAAAGCAACAAACATTGGCGAGTTAATATTACTAGTTGAATGCCCGTTGTGATCCGTATCCAAAGCAACAAACATTCATTTTTCTTGCACTTCTTCTACCATTGTGATCTTGTATCCAAAGCAATAAACTTTGTATTAAAATCATTACTGTGTACCACTATAAGAAGACGATACCATTCAAACTATTGTGGATTCAGCTAAATTATTCTCAAACAACAAATAAGATACAACTACTAAATAAGCCACTTGCCTAATATAAATGAAAGTTGCAGTCATACTAAGTTGGTTTGGAGCTTCTTCATATAGAAATGAGCCTATTTGCCGTTGGGGATTGAAATGGGTCAAGAGCTGAAGGTTTGCTGTTTACCATGATTTGGATACGCAAGAATGTATGATAAACGACTTGAGAACCACTTTTTAATACAGACCTCTCATTTGAATTTTTAAACAAGAAAAACATAGTTAACAGAGTGTTGAACCGTGTAGAAAAGATATAAGGCACATCTAAATTTTTACAGACATAAATACTAAACATATGTGCTGACAAGTGTTAAACAAGGAAAAAGTATTGGTATTTCAGACCTTGATTGTGGATCAGGTCCTTGCCCCGTTTCCCTGTAGATTCGGTGAATTATGGGAAAGCTTTTTTATGTCGGATGGAAAACTCATCATTTACATCCTGATGTATGTATCAAACAAACCAGAAATAATATTTATTATATCAGCCTATTGCTTTATGTCTGCCGCTTGCATAAGAACATAAAGTCCTAAGGAAATTCAAACTTATGCTCAAATTATAAACAGAACAGAAAAATAGTAATTGGACTTCCACTAAGAAAAATAAAAGATATGTTCAAATGAAAGCTACTGCTTTCTTCATGAAAAAAGTACTATAGGAAACAAAATCAGCAACATATGTGACAAGGTAACCAAAAATGGACTGCCTTTTGACAACCTCGCAAACCTAGAAATTTTAGGTGGTTGAAGAATGCCTACCTACGAGTTGATTTGTTTTTGGATGTCGTAGAAACTCTTAGTAAGCTATTATTTTTGAAATTATTCATGCTTAGTAGTGACTCTTCAGGTTTGCCGAATGTGTGGAAAGTCCTTTCTTGGCGGTATGTAAATCTTGTACCAAGATAGAAAGCATAAATACATTATCTTTAACAGTTTGTAAATCGTGTATCCAAACTTCCATGGTTAAAGTTTGCTCTCTATGTTCCTCAGGTATGAATTGTAAGAATTACTCATTAAATTTAGCAGTTAATATTAAGAAGATATGAACTTTGTGAATACCATACCATGTTCTGCATCCTTTAGCCGCTTCCTCACATGTGCCCCTTTATTTGCAGTACACCACAGATGACGACGTCGACGAGGACAACTTTGAGTCCTACGTGTAGAGGCAGGTCAAGGGATTCGAGTCTCGGATTCTGAAGACAGTGCGGAGGGGAAAGCATGCTTGCCCCTTCTGTCCCTGCAAGGTGAAGGACGGCGCGCTGGCTTCCCTTGAGATGCATGCTATGGACACTCGCAACAGCGCCCCCGAGTGGCAGGGCAAGGCTGACCACGAGGCACTTGCAAGGTTTCTGCTGGGTCCTCGCCTTCCCCGTTACGGCAAGGATCCTCAAGAGGCGTCGCAACATCCGAACCTACCATGCATGCCTCAGCCCGATGCTCGCCCCGTATATATGTTATGTCCTTGGAGCTTATTTCTGTCTCGGTTGTAATGGATAACTAAGAACTTTTAGGTTTAATGTGTGTACGTAGAACCTTAAGTTCTACTTATGGAATTTCTTAGTACTAATTAAGAACTTATATCTCCGAGTGTTATGCATGAATGCCTGCTTGTTTAGATAAATGCTAGTTATGACTCGTTATGCATGAATGCCTGCTTGTTTAGATAAAGGCGCCTTAGATAAATGCTAGTTATGACAGCTTATGCATGAATGCCTTGTTTAGATAAATGCTAGTTATAACTTTTAAGCATGAATGCCTTGTTTAGATAAATGCTAGTTATAATCTGTTACTCTTTTATCTAGATAAATGCTAGTTATAACCGTTATGCATGAATGCCTTGTTTGTTATTCTCATGCATAGATTGTTTTTCACATAGACTGCTCGAGTCTCCGTAGCCAAACTTGTTCGATCCCTCGATAACAAAGTCATTGCCACGTAGAGATGTTATCTAAAATCAACAAGTTTGATTACCATAGAAGGTACAGGTAAGAAATGAGTAAAAAATAGTCACATATGAGTTTGAGGTAAAAAATAGTCACATATTTGTGTACTTGTGATTATTTCAACGTTGACTAAATAGACCATGCACTCCTAGGTTTCTCACATGAAATAACCATGCACTCAGTTGGACTCACCCTGGCAACCCCATCCACATCCACATCCACATCCATCCACTTGATTTGGCATCGAAGGTTTCGTGTGAACACACGAAACCTTTAAAATACTTTTTTTGGTATTTTCATTTCAATTTCCACAAACTAATACATAATTGGGACATGGTTTTCCACAAACTAATACATAATTGGGACATGGTTTTCCACAAACTAATACATATTTTGAACCATGGTGGACACAAATATAAAATTTTGCAAAAAAACTAAACCTAACTAGACCGTGCATCCAAGGTTTCCTGTCACCCAAACTGGAAAATCCAGCGGGAGGATGAGGCGAACACCCAGAAACTTCCGTGCACGTATTCGCTGCGAAGAAACAACACTCTTCATCAGTCGTCCTCCTCGTCGGTGCTCGTCGCCGTGGTTGTCGTGGTTGTCCCGGCGGCAGCGCGTCTCGTCGAAAACCTTGACGCTCAAGTCCCCGTCGCCATAGTAGGTGAACAGGAGGATGAAGCCGGCTTCGAGTCTGTGGTGGCGCGCGAACTTCTCCCAGCCGATGTGGAGGTACATCTTGCCGCGCCCGTCGTATATCACGTCGACGATCCACCGGTAGAAGCCGGACGAAGCCTCCCGCAGATGCAGCGTGCCCGGTCGATCGTCGCCGGCGACATAGACGGCGAAGGGGTCAGGAAGTCTCTGGATGCCGCGTGGGTCGCCCTTGAGTACGAGGACGAACTCGAACAGCACGGGCCCCTCCACGTCTATCTCCGGCGATGAAGCCGACGGTGTGGCAGGCGACGGCGAGCGTGCAGCTCTGCCGCGGCCACGGCCACGACCACGTCGGCCTCCGCCTCTCCCAGCCATGGCGTCAACTCTTGTTGAGACGGTGGCGGCAAGGGTTGGGGAGAGAGCCTCTAGGGTTTGTGTGTGAAAGGGACGATGAGAGGCGGCCCTTTTTATAGTCCTTAGGGAGGCGATGGAGCGGTGGGTAGGGAACACTCATGGCCCATCCAGACTGGGTTCTCTAGTTTCTTCCGTCTTTTTTTCCAATTCGAATTTAACTGAAATTTAGTAGTTTATTTTTACGAAATTCAAAAAATGAAAAAACCTTCACAGTTCGTCTTAGAATGGATACGAGAGTGTGCAAAAATTTACGGAGCGTTTCTCGAAGGTCGAAAAATCCACATTCTTAGAAACGGAACCGTTTGGGTTACATCAAACCACTTTTTGTAAGCTAGTCGATTTTTCGACCTTCGAAAAAAATTCCAGTTTTTTTACCCAATATGTCACACGTTTTTGTGAACATAATCCGTTGGTTAAAACTTTTTTTAAATTTTTTGAATTTAACCAGGTTTGCTGCAGATTTATTGAAATCAAAACTAAAAAACTTATCAGTTAGGCCGAAAGACATGTAACGCGGTTTGTACTAAGCCCATTAACGTGGAGCATGGACGTGGGGAAGGAATACTCATGGCCCATCCAAGCAGGGTTCTCCAGTTTTCTTCGTTTTTTTTCAACTCGAATTTAACTGAAATTTAATAGTTTATTTTCACGGAAATTCAAAAACTGAAAAAACCTTCACACTTCGTCCTAGAATGGATACGAGAGTGTGTGCAAAAATTTATGGAGCGTTTCTCGAAGGTCGAAAAATCGACATTCTTAGAAACGGAACCGTTTGGGTTACATCAAACCACTTTTTCTAAGATAGTCGATTTTTCGACCTTCGAAAAAAAAATCCAGTTTTTTTTACCCAATATGTCACACGTTTTTGTGAACATAATCCGTTGGTTAAAACGTTTTTCAATTTTTTGAATTTTACCGGATGTGCTGCAGATTTATTCAAATCAAAACTAAAAAACTTATCAGCCTAGGCCGAAAGACATGTAACGCGGTTTCTACTAAGCCCATTAACGTGGAGCATGGACGCGGGAAGGAACACTCATGGCCCATCCATCGTGGTTCTCTAGTTTTCTTTTGTTTTTTTTTCAACTCGAATTTAACTGAAATTTAATTGTTTTTTTTCACATAAATTCAAAAATTGAAAAAACCTTCACACTTCGTATTAGAATGGATACGAGAGTGTGTGCAAAAATTTCTGGAGCGTTTCTCGAAGGTCGAAAAATCCACATTCTTAGAAACGGAATCGTTTGGGTTACATCAAACCACTTTTTCTAAGCTAGTCGATTTTTCGACCTTCGAAAAAAAATCCAGTTTTTTTTACCCAATATGTCACACGTTTTTGTGAACATAATCCGTTGGTTAAAACTTTTTTGAATTTTTTCAATTTAACCGGATGTGCTGCAGATTTAAAGAAAAATTAAAAAACTAGGTCATCGGACATGTAACGGGCCAATGCACGCGGGGAGGGAACTCATGGGCCATGGCTTTATCTCGTCAACTTTTTTTCGCCTGAATTTAACAGAAATTTATAGGTTTACTATCACAAAAATTGAAATAAATAAAAAACTTCACAAATTTTGGAAACTAATAACTTTTACCTAATTTTTTTTCTCTTTTTCATTTAAACACAGATACGAACATTACACAAACCATTACATAGTTTAAAACAAGATTAGAACATTGAAAAATGAGGAAACCTAACTAGTGTCGTCCTCGGGTGTTTCCCGTGTTCGCTGCCAAGAAAGAACACTCCCGTGCACCCGGACCGGAAACGTACACTAGTGGTTCTATTGGCCGGTGGCCATTTTCGCTGCAAAGAAAGAACACTCGAAAATATCTAACTCGTCGGTGCTCGAGCTTGACTCGCCGATGTGGTAGTATCTCCGGCAGGATGTGCCGTCGAACACTTTGACGACCATGTCGCCATCCCCGTCGTAGCGGAAGATAAGCTGGCAGCCGGGTTCGAGATCGAGGTAGCGGCGAACTTGTCCCACCCGGTGTGCAGGTACATCTTGCCCTGGCCGTCGAACAATACCTCGACACGCCATCGACGAAAGCTGCAGCTCGCCTCCCGTAGCTGCAACTCTGCCGGCTCGACGCCATCGACGAACTCGGCGAACTTGTCCGGAAGCCGCTTGATGCCGAGAGGGTCCTGGTCGATGCGTAGGATGAATTCGAAGCACGTCGCCTCCTCCGAAGACAATGACGGCGCCGGCGACGACGAGCGGCCGGGTGATGCTGCTCCAGACACGGCGACCGCGCCTCGGCCTCGACGGCCTCGACCGCCTCGCCGCCCACCAAAACCAGCCATGGATTCCTTCGTGGGCTTGTGGGTGGGCTGCGCCACGGTGCAGGTCTCTGCGGCGGCTAGGGTTTGTGCGGGAGTAGATGAGGCAGCCGAACGAGCGCCGCTATATAATGCCCCGTGCAACCGTGGTCGGCGGCGGCCGCCGTGCACGCGTGGCGTCGCCAATAAATTCATTGGCGGAGGTGGGCGGCGGCTGATGGGCACGCGTGGCGTCGCCAATAGCTTCATTGGCGCAGGTGGGCGGCGGCTGATGGGCACGCGTGGCGTCGCCAATAACTTCATTGGCGAGAGGTGGGCGGCGGCCGCTCGGGAGCCGAGGAATGGCCATTCTCACGTGGCGGTCGAAGCGACTCCCGGCGGGCCCTACAATACCTAGCTCTACGCCGTTGGATGGAGGCCGTGCACGGCTGCGATCCGCCGAGCGACGGCGATCCGCGAGAGGCTCACTCCGCAGCATGATTAGTCTAGGGAGGAGACGTGGTTCGGACCGTTGCACGGTTTTGTCCGTCGCGGACTTCGCCATGCATGCGCCGCACCAACTCGAGCGCTCAGCCGAGGCGTGACGACGATTCGAGCCATTTATGGTCGACGATTCGGAGCAATAAAGGAAGACTGAATCAGGCGCACCGCATTGACACGGATACACACACGCGCGACGTTTCATTGTAAGGCGCGCCTCATTGTAATTGATCGATTTGGCGCCCTATTTATACCCCCTCTTTCCCTCTCCACTCGGCGCGACACACAATCCATATATTCTCCACTTGAAGCTAATCCCCACCCAAGACCTTGCAACGCACCGGTAGGATGCGGCTCAACGCACCGGTCTTCCGTCGGCCTCCTACCGTGCCCGAGCGACGCTACCCGGCGGGCGTCGTCGTGGAGAACACACTCCGCGTGTGGGCCATCTCCAGGTGGAGGGGACCGGTCGAGCTCGCCCGCGCGTTCCTCACCGCCGGCTTTGCCCACCTCCCTTCGGACGCGCCGGTGATGTTTCGCCTCGACGAGGCCCGTGACCACACGCGCGCCTTCCTCTTGTTCCTCACGGTCACCTTCACCAACCGCTACGACGCGTACGAGCTCCTCGGCAAAGTCTTTTGGTGCGGCTGCGAGTTCATAGCATTCACTACGTTCAACATCTACACCAACTTTGAGTGCCACTTTCCCACGCGCAACATGATGCACACCCTTCCCTACAACTTCGACGAAGAGGAGGAGGAGGAGGAGGAGGAGGAGTGAAGTTCACGATGGCGGTGAAGCTGCCGGGGCTACTTGAGGATGGTCATGTTTAGTTTCATTAGTTTTAACATGTGTTTGTTATGTTTCCCGCTTTTTCTATGTCATGTCGTGTGCTACTCGTTTGAATTATGTACGTGCGAAAGGTTGAATTACTTATCCGTACTTTTTATCGTGCAAAAAAGTACTTATCTCATTGTGGAACAAATAACATCAACCCCAAATAAGTTCAACACCCAAAGTAAAAAAGTTCTACAGGTCTATGAGACCTTCCGGACACAAATCCACCCTAGCATTACAACTAGTGCAAATAATATCCGATAATGTTTTTTACGCACGTGCTTTCGCCGCGATGTCAAGGACATCCTTCTTCGCCTTCTCGTGCATGTTTGATTCTGCCATTATAATTTTGGCGGCAGTCATATTCCTGTTCTTGTTTATCGTTTCCTCGCAACAATTATTATGTAGTTTAGATTACCGGGAGAGATAAACATGTGTGTAACAAAGATACTATAGATAAGAGGTAACTCGCGAAAATTCGGCCGTTAGTTTATCTCCATCCCGATGCTCCATACATGCTAACAGGAACAGTCCACATGAGTTCCTGCATATAGATCAGAGGTAAACTATCTGCATATAGGCATCAATAGTAATGGCGTAAGATTAACGGTAGACTCACGTATCAGTTTGCATAGGTATTGGGTATCTTCTAATTTCCCATTTCGAAACGTCTGGATACTTCTTTCTTGATATCTCATTGTTCGCAAACTCGACGTCCTTCAAGATTTCTTCTCTCTCGTGAAGCATAAAATTTAAGTACAGATGCACTGAGTACCAAAAGGTGGTCTTACATTCCGTGATCAAAAGTCATACCAGCTTTTCCACAAAATTCTTGCTCTGCTCAAGGCGCCATAACGAGTCTAGCACCTGAAATTCCTTCTTGTCACTATGCATGACGACGGTGACCCAGTGGCATTTGGAAATGTTAACCGAGAAATAAGCCTACAAAAAATACATAGTTAATAATTAATGCATTAATAGTTAATTTTGAAACCTCTCACTTAATAATGTACAAGCAATCATTACCTTGTTAGTGCCAAAATATTCCAGCTCGCATCTTTCGTAGCAACTTGACATTTCGCAATATCCGTCGTGTCAAGGTTTTTCTTTTTCCATCGTTGCCTTCTCGGTCGATTTTCGACTATAGAATTTGCCCTCCAGTGCAGGGCATATTGTCCTATCCTTCAATTTTAATCTCAGCTCAGCCAAGTAACACTCAATGACCTGCATATAATTCAAACAGGTGATCACTCCGCAGCACATATATATTCAAGCCTAGGAGAAATAGAAGGATGACATCGGTTGTTGGACTTACAGTGCCGCACAGCCATCCACGGTCAAGGATAGGTTTAAGAAAATCAGCCCTCGCCACAGTCCCGTCTTCATTCTCGTACACAGTCTTACTTCTGCCGTTTTTTTTGTAGATTTGCATATTATCCGAATATACTCGGCAGCCGCGTCAATTATCTCCGGTGTCAGCGGATTTGATCCGTCCGTGGCATATTCGTTGTTGAACAAAGCATCAGGACCTATCGACAACAACCATATATAGTTAATTATGTGAACAAGATTCCTTGATATAGTGCAAAATATTTCAGAAAATATACCTTTTCCGATCGCGCGTGGAAACCGTTTAGGACAGTTCTCGGTCATCACAATGCTTGGGGAACTTAATTTGCGAGGAGCTCGCGTTTGCGCTTCCCGGAGACATCTTCCTTTTTCTCCTCCTTTTGCCACATACATCATCTTTTTTCTCCTCCTTCTTCCCACTTTCTATCGCTTTCCGGCAGATCGTGTTCAAGCTATCAAATTCTTCTAATGCATCTGGAAGAGTTAAATCAATAGTTGCCGAGCAGGACGATTCAGGTGTAGCCTTGTCGTCGATGATTATGGGTACTTCAGGGGTGTCTCCCTGCTTAGGCGCTGGTGTCGTGTACCCAGCATTAGCGATCTTCTTCTTGTCGGTGGGTGTCACGAAGTTCGAATCATCCATCGGCTCACTCTTCTTACTTGCATCTTCCAATTCATCGTCATGTTGATCCTTAACTGAATTCAAAAATGATGCGAGTGCCGTCCGACTTGATGTCGTCAAAGTCCATGAAATCTTTAGGCGGAAGGACGCCATGGCTAGGTGTGGAGGCCGCTCCTTCTTTTTTGTCTTCCACCTCCCGATCTTCGTCATCGGACATGTCGGCCTTGCCTGCCTCGTACGCAACTCCTTTCGCGTTAAGCATTTTTAGGACTTTCTGCGAGAACAAAATTCAGAAGGTAATTAATGTCATGCTGTGTAGAGATGCATTTCAGCAGATAGAAGCATACAAAAAATAGTCCATGTCACCTGAGCAGATACGTCTGCAACTTTGTCCATATGTTTGCTTAGTGATGTGTCTATGTGATTGGTCAGTTTAATCAGAATCTGCTCAACCATGACCTCCATTCTTGAATCATCCACTGAACCTGAAGCTTTAGCTCTTTTACTTTGCTTCCTCTTTGATCTTGGAGGAACGTCGAGTGTGTGGATCACCTCCCTTCGTGGTTAGCAGATATGTCGTCGTCAATCTAGAAGGAATGCACATGAAGTGATGATGTAAGTCCACATGAAGTGATGATGTAAGTCCACATGAAATGATGAAGATAATAGTACATGAGTAAGAGAAAACTTACCAAGCCTGTTCCTCGTCCATGTTGGTATTCAATGTTGTCTCTCTTACTCGCCTCTTCTTCTGTCCAGTTCCTCATCAACGGCTTTGATGACGTCAATTGTGAACCAGTTGGGTGCACTTTTTCATAGTAAATATACCGCATATGTTGGCACAACGAGTTAAACACCTTTATACATTGTTGGATTTTTTTTTAAGAGAATGGACGTGGTGAGGACAAATATACCGAAGCGGGGCTAGGTTGCCGCGGGGCCATTGCACCATCTCATGTTCACTTTGCGGTTTCTTTATATTGTTAATTAAATAAGAACGTGTGAAACCATTGAAGTTCATATTCTTCAAACGTGACACGTACTTAACAATTGTCCAATACTCCAACGGAACCTGTTTTGCTGGACCGTGGTGCAAGAACTGTACCAAGGGCCACAAGAACAGCTCTTCGAAGGAAGTCATCGTCGGCTAATCCGCTCTTGATTGCGTCCGAGATCAATCCATCAATACTCAGACTGCCGGTGGACTTGTTCAGAAAACGAGATGGTATATCATTTTCCGCATATTCCCCATCCTCATAAAGGATGGTGTCAATATCCAGCCCATCTGCTGCTTTGTCCTTGAGACCAAAAATTTCCTCCACATCGACTCCTTTTATAGTAATCGAGGGTTGATCTTTTTGCAAGTTGAATGTTTCTGACTCTGCGTCAAATGCCTTAAACATGAGGCTAAGTATAGACGATCGTGGACTTATACTCTTCATGTGAATCAAGCTTTGTAAATCAGCTTCAGCGAGTTTACATCGGCTGAGCTTGTGTCATTCTTGTTACAAAGCCCACCCAACGATCCACATCGCACACACCAATTTTCAACTTACTCGTTCATAAAAACGAGTAGATAAATGTCAAAATTTGTGTGCAAGTATAATGCCATGCAACATAATTTCTAAAGTCATATTTATGTTACGTATGAAAGGGCCGGATATTTTTTCTTAGATCATAATTCTATCCGCTATCTTTATCAAAGCGATGATTTGCGTTGAACAAAAATTTCCACTAACAAGTGTTAAGATCTAAAATTCAAAGAACAATTATATTGACATCGATTACTGCCTATGATCTCACCATAATCACAAAAGCTATAAGGATATCATACGTACGTAAACATCCCAAACAAAGAACACGTACTTGCATACAAGCAATAAGGCAAGGCAATACCTCGATGTTTGCATGTCTTGTGAGCAGCTAGAGGAGGCTTTCTCGCCGATAAGGGGATGGGGAGGGAGGCGGCGGTAGTCGGATCTCACGGATGGCGGCGGCGTTGGGCGAGAGTGCTGGCGCCTAAAAAATGTGGAAGACGAGCTTACCCTGCCAATCTTCGTGATTATCGTGCGTCAAGTTATGGTAGTTTCCTTCATCGCACGAAGGACGTGGGGTAATTGCGCGCGCGGTGCGTTGACCATTAACAGATGGGCCATTAGATTAGCCGTGCGGCCCAGGCCCAGAAGTAAAGGACGCTTTATTAAGAACGAGAGCAAGGTAGAAACCCTACAATTCCCCTTCAACGCCTCTACCTACGACTTCATCTACTCTAGATCGAACGTCGTGCCGCCGGCAAAGTCATGTCTTCCTCGAGCTCGGCCACTATAATCCGGCACCCAAGTTATGGTCCTCTCCCTATGATCAAGTGCACGAGCTGCCGGTGGCGCGTCGTGGAGAGGAAAACAGCCTCCACAACGTCCAACGCCGGCGATTTCGTCGAGTGCAATAATCACAATGTAAGATGTTTTTAATGTTATTCAATATCCGTCTATTATCATCAGGACTTATGCCAAAATTGTAAGTATGATTAATGTTCGTTATTTCTAGCCGGTTAGAGGAGGATGCAACTTCGGTATTGGATTGAAAAGTACGCAGATCTGCTCGTGAAGAAGGGTATTGTTCCACCAAACTCACCTATGCTGATTCCCCTAGAAGGAGAAGTGGTTGAAGAAAACGGAGGAGATGGAGAACTACGAAGCAAGATGCACTAAACAAGGACATGAAGCACCCGAAGAAAATAATTGTAATGAAGCTGAACGAAATTGTGTCAATGCTTCAGATTATAGCGATTCTTCTGGGTATTGTAATTGTACTCTTGGGTTATAAGAACTAAATTTGTAATATGAAATAAAGGATTTAGAAGTAGTGTACTCTCAGCAAGATATATTGCTACAAATTTGTACTGCATTGTTTGTTTTTTACTTAGTTTGTGGATCACATGATTAACCATGCATTTTTCTGCGATTAACCGGCCAACACAGTTCATCATTACTTAACAGGATCATGCATGTTTACAAAACACATCCACTAGCACGACAGGGACACGATAGCTGCCTTACAAGACTTAGATAATAAAACACATAAAAACTAGAAAAACAAGAGTGACAACGCCGTCATATCATCCTCCTTGGCTCCTCCTTGTAAGGATCACTCGTCGTCCTCCGGCATGATGTAGGGGAGG